>NC_057802.1:330458314-330705734 GCF_018294505.1 Triticum aestivum | reverse complement strand
GGCTCGGGTGGGGACGGTGGTTGTGGGGGGGGGAGGTGGTGGGGCCTCGCCGAACAAAGAAAACTCGACGCGGGTGGGGGCGGGGCTGGGGGGTGGGGGTGGCGGAGGAACACAGGCGGTGGGGGCCGGTGGTCCGGCCGGCGGCCTGTGCGGTGTTTTGTATGGGAAGAATCAGAGACGAGGAAGAAGAAGGGTTAGGAGATGTAGGATCTTCATCCAACCGCGTGAAATGGTCGACTGACCCAAATGACAAAAGTCACGCGACTTGCATGCAGACATGCCTTTATATTCAGTACCATCATCATACCTGCTTAGCACTGCTCCTGAATCCATCAAGCTAAACAACGTGCCACTCATAATTCCAAACTTGTTGCTCAAGTACGAATCTGATATGATGCGGATATTACTAAAAAGATAACATTTAATTGGTCAGCTAATGTTCCTACTTTACTTTCGAAAAGCACGTGCACCACATATAGAGAGACAGTAGGGAGTTGCTTTCTTAATGAGCTCTGGTTCATCATGTGTGGGTACTGCCCAACGAACATTTTATTATCCAAAATCTGCTTGCTCTTCTTTAGCATGTTCCTCTTCCGTTCTTCTTTAATAAGTACTCTCTCCATTCCTAAATACAAGTCTTTGTATAGATTCCACCATGGACTACATATGGAGCAAAATGAGTGAATCTACACTCTAAAATGTATCTGGATACATCTGTATGTGATCCATAGTGGAAATCTCTACCAAGACTTATATTTTGGAACGGAGGGAGTATGATAGTAGTACAGTATGTTCCTTGTAGTGAAGATGAGCAGGGACATTTGCAGTGTAGAGGTCTATACGGTCGGTTGTGATGGACACTTTGAACTCTTCGGGCCTCTTTGATTCATAGGATTTTGTAAACATGGGAATAGGATTTTGTCGGCGTTTTGGGAACGGGGGTCCCCAGACTTGCCTGCCTGCGGCCCATGGCGTGGCTGTGCTGCAGGCATGTATGGCCCATCTTCATCAACAAGGCATCCAAGATCCTCGCGAGGGGCCAAGCCTCGCGAGGCGGACGACACAAGACCTCCTCGGGAGCGGCCTCACCAGGCTGCCTTGCGAGAAGCGGAGATATCAAGGCAGGCGAACCTCGCGAGGCTCTCGTGACGTGAGCCATGACGATCAAGACCAGGCGGGCGCCAGCACGCGCAGCGTCCTTGTTTCTTCTTTAGTGCTAAGGAGGCAAGCGCAGGCGCAGAGTACCAAGGCATCAGGCAAATGTTTCCATATCAGTGCAACGAGACCAAGACCAGCCGGACGGCAGGACGGAGGCCACCATGGAGCCCAAGACGGCGTCACCACCAGAGCCTTTTTGCAGGCGAAGACCACTTTTGTCAGGATAAGCTGTACTAGCTATCCCCTTTCAAATTGGCCGTTGTTGGCTCCCTTCCCGCTCAATATTTGGGAAGAGGACCAGGGCCTATATAAGTAGAACTAGCCACCACAATAGGGGCATCTTATCAAGATCCAATCCTTAGCCACACACCGAACACAAGAACACCCCAACCTTAGGAGGCTGTTCTTCCCCTTGTACTGTTCATCATCAGCCCAAGAGGCAATCCACCACCACCACGCTGGAGTAGGGTATTACACCACAACGGTGGCCCGAACCAGTATAAATATTGTGTCTTTGTGTTGCGAGTTCGTCGAGTTCGTCCGCGAGATCTTAGCGAGCTAGGGCGTAGATCGGTAGGGAGGAAATCTCCGCGCGCACCCCAGTGTTCGAACCTTGAGGGTTTTGCCGGAACCCGAGATCTGACATTTGGCACGCCAGGTAGGGGTGCGCCGGAACTTCCCTTCCATCGTTCGCGTCCAGTCGCTCCGTCGTCTCCATGGCGGACACTCGCCGTGCTCGTGCTGAGCGTCGGGCTGCCCTAGCCACCCGTGTCGCTCGAACGGCTCCCGTCGGTGGGCCACCTCGTCGTTCTCCGTCTCCCGCCGCCAACGCTGCCACTGGCCCGGCGGGGAACGAGCAGCAGGCGTCCTTGTTGCACCCCTCGGTGCGGCAGGACGGCCGCACCGCCACTCCATCGCTGACCCTGGCCGGTTCCTCATCCCACGCTCGTCGCGCCCCCATGGATGCACGGGCCGCGCTCCTCATGGCGCACGAACTCCTGCGCTACCGCCCGGTCGACGACCTCTACGAGGACTGGCTCGACCGCATCGCCGAGCTTGTCCGCACCGCAGGGGGCTCCCCTGCGCCGTCCCTCTCTCCGCCTGGCCCTCCGCCTGCTTCGGACGACGCAGCTCACGGAGCGCCTCCACCGCCTCTGCCCCAAGATGGCGCCTTGGCACCAAGGCGTGTGCCACCGCGACGCGATCTGCCGCGTCCGGCACCCGCGCGTGAAGAAGGAAGCTGCCAAGAAGTTTCTCGACCGCAAGAGAACGCTCCGCCACTCCTCGCACCACCGCGCCAGGATCGTCTGCCGCGGCAGGCCCCCGCGCCGCTTGCCGAGGCGGCGCGTGGGCATCAAGACCAGGCTCCACTTCCAAGATGGGCCCCGGCGACCACGGCCAGTTGCCGTGCCTTCACCTCCGAGCTGCGTAGTGTCGCCTGGCTGGGTAAGTTCAAGCCAGATGTGCCTCCTCGCTATGACGGCACCCTCGACCCCGCGGAGTTCTTGCAGCTCTACGAGCTGAGCATCAAGGCGGCCAACGGCGACGAGAAAGTCATGGCGAACTGGTTCCCTATGGCACTCAAAGACGGCGCCCGTTCATGGCTCCTGAACCTGCCTCAGGGCTCGATCTCCTCCTGGGACGAGATGCGCGACCGCTTCATCGCCAACTACCAGGGCACTCGCGACCGCCCTCAAGTGCTTCAACAACACTCAAGAAGGAATGACACCCACGGGTGACCTGCGGGTGACCTGCGCCGCATCAAGCAACAACCAGGAGAGACCCTCAAGAAGTACATCCAGTGCTTCAACAACACTCGCCTCAAGATCCCCAAGGTCACGGACGAGGCCATCATCTCCGCGTTCTCTGACGGCATCCGCAACATCAAGACGAAGGAAGAGCTAGCTATCCACGAGGAGCTGTGCACATCTCAGGAGCTGTTCAATCTGGCGACCAAGTGCGCAAGAGCTGAGGAAGGGCGCGTCTCCCTCCTCGAGCTGCCAGTTGCAGGCCCGTAGGAGAAGAAAGCCAAGGCCAAGGACGTGAAGCGCATGGAAGCAGCCATGCTCGCGGCGGAGCCGGACACCAAGCGAGGCAGAGATCAGCCAGAGTCGTCCAAGAGCAGCCGCCCGTTCTGCGCCTTCCACAACCTGAACACCCACAACACCAGCGACTGTCAAGAGCTCAGAGCCATTCGCGAAGGACGCTTCGGTCGACGCCCCGAGTGCAGCGACCGGGGCTACGGCTGAGGAGGAGGACGTGGAGGCAGGCGCTGGGACGACCGTGGCCCGCGCCAGGAGTGGCGCGACAGGCCTCGTGAGGACCGCTGGCAGGATCATCCTCACGAGGGCGCCTGGAGGGACCAGCCTCGTGAGGATCGTCCTCAGGGCAACGCCGGTCTTCCCCTGCTGCCGCCACCACCAAGAAGGAATGACGACCACCATCAAGACGAGGGCGCTGGGGGCTTCCAGGAGCCGCGCGCTATCACCTGCATTTTGGGCGGAGCCCAGGCCCCAGCCTCGCAGCGTATCTTCAAACAGTTTGCTCGTGAAGTGAATGCAGTCCTCCCCAAGCTTGAGGCCACACGCCCGCTCAGGTGGTCCCAGTGTTCCATCACCTTCAACTCGGCAGATCAGCTCAAGTGCGCAGCCACCGCTGGCGCCCTCCCAATGCTTTGTTCACCAGTCATCAGCAACGTGCAAGTTACCAAGACCCTCATCGACGGCGGCGCAGGGCTCAACGTCCTGTCCGTCGACGCGTTCGACAACCTCCAAGTGCCATATGACCAGCTTCAGCCTACCAAGCCCTTCTCAGGAGTGACCGACGGTTCCACCACACCGATAGGGCAGGTCCGCCTCCTTGTCACCTTCGGAGAACGCAAGAACTACCACACCAAGCTCATCGACTTCGACGTCGCGCACATCCGTCTGCCATACAACGCCATCCTAGGGTATCCAGCCCTGGCCAAGTTCATGGCAGTGACCCACCACGGCTACAACGTCCTCAAGATGCCGGGAAGCGGCGGAATCATCACAGTCCCATGCGAAGAAAGAGACGCGGTGTGCTCCCTCGAGCGCGCCTTTCAAGCTGCAGCAATCGATGACCCCGACAGCAAAGGCGAGGGCCCTCCAGAGGCCATCCCCAAGAAGAAGAAGCAGTTGCGCCGTGCCGGGCCTCAGGAGGGTGGCAACGCAGCTGGAGCCTCGTCAGGATAAGCGCCCCCTCCAGGGGCGCCTCCGTCCATCGCATAGGAAGGCGCGCCCGGCGCCCTCCGCGGGCAGGGCTCGGGGGCTCTCTCCTTGAGGGCCTCAGACCTTGCCCACATCACGAGGGAGGCGCTCGGGCACCACTTGGAGGCGTGCTTCAAGGCACGTTTCCCTCAGGAGGACACAGGGCAAGGAGCGCCCACCGCTCAGGAGTTCATCACCAAGATCACTCAGGAACTGCAAGATGCAAGGGCCACGCGCTGCGACCGCCGCTCGCGAGGCGCAGCTCCTCATCCAGGCGAGGATGCCGGGCTACGCGTCTGCATCGATGTCCCAGGGCTCAACAGGGCCGCTTCTCAGGAGCTTTTCTGGCCTTCGTGCGTGGGCCGGTGCGAGGGTCCGCCGCGCAGCTACGTTCTCATGCCATTTGGCTTGCCGAGCGTGTCGTTCGTCTACCAGCGCAACCTGCGGCACGTCCTGGTGGCTCAGGAGGCCAGGCACCACGCCGTCCTGGCAGAGATGGAGACGGTCCTCAGGGAACCGCCTGGCCCCCCAGAACCTCCCGAGGCTCAGGGCCCCAGTGGCTCGTGAGGAGCAATCCCTTCACTGCGTACCTTCAGCTGCTCCGACATCTCTTCATCAACAAAACCAGGTGACATTTTCCAAGTTCAATCAGCTGGGAGCGCCCCTCGGGCTGCATCATTCCCAGGCCATGTGGGTCCGTTCCTGTGGCATGTACCCCTTTTGCTTATGTATTTAGCTTACCTTGCTGGGGGCGCCCCTCGGGCTGCATCATCCCCAAGCCGCTCGGGCCTGACACAAGTGGCATGTGTCTTTTCGCATTTACCCAAACTGATCTGCCTTTCATGCTTAACCTATCCATGACTGTCACCTGCTCGACTATCACCTCCCCCAGGGGCTACTCACACGGGCACGACGCTGGTGCATGGGTCCGTCCCTGCCACGTCGACAAACCTGAGTGGTCGAGCTCTGGCTCGCGGCATGCTCCGTGCACGTCACCTCACCCAGCCCTCAGTGCCTCCATTTCTTCACGAAGCAGCCGGTGGCAGGCCGGCAACCATAACAGCAAACCGTGTTTCTCCTTATGCTGGTTCACAGGGATCTCATGAGGAGGATAGCAGGCGGCACCGCGAGCTTCCTCTTCTCCCATGCAATTCGCTTGCGCGTTAAAAGGGGGGCTCCTGAGCATCGCGACTCAGGAGCTCTTGCTGGCTCTCCAGCCCTCACCCCCTGGCCTTGACAACAGCATCGCGACCTGGCGTACCAGCGGCGGCTGAGCTCGCTCGAGGGTCGGGACCTGAGGACGTAGAGCACTAAGGAGAGCACGGGAGGAGGGAGACTTGTACGGGCCCGACCTAGCTATGCTGCGGAAGCTTGCACGCCAGCCTGGCGCATCGCAAGGAATCGACCCCAAACCGCCAAGATAAGTCTCGCGCTCAGATCGACTGATTGAAGAAGCCTAAGGGTCAGGCACGCCGTAGCCCCGTTGCGGCCACGTCACCTCCCTTTCTTGCCTTACCATGGCTGCTTGAGCGCTAAAGGGGACCTCCTCAGCATCGCGCCTCAGGGGCTCTTACTGGACCTCGGGCTGCACACCTGCTGGCCTTGACCACGTCACGCGACCTGGCATACCAGCGACGGCTGTAGCCTGCCTCGGGACCGGGACCTGTCAGCGTAGAGCAACAAGCTATCGCGAGGATGGAAAGGGGAGACCGAGCCTTAACGGGACATGCATTCGCAAATTTTCATAACAAGGAAGACGTACACAAAAGACATTATAGACCCTTTACACGCCCCCACGAGGTACTCCGTGATTCTTCGCAGGGAACAAAAGACTAAAACTTAGAGGAATCCTACCTACACCCTCCCGTGGTGTACGCCATCATCAACAGTGGGCCACAGGAGGCCGGCACCAACCCCATCCAGATCAGCGGTGGCAGTGGCTGGACGCCGCAGCCCGGCTCCAGGCGCGACGAGAGCTCGGGAGGACGTAGCTGTCGTCGCTCGTCTCCGGAGTCTCGTAGAGCTCGGGAGAACTGCTGGACTCCCAGGGGCTGCTGCTGGAGTAGCCACGAGCGGAGCGCGCGTCATCCCGGCGCTCCCCTCCAGGTCAACACTCCAGGCGGCGGCCCTCTGCGTCGAAGACCTTGAAGAAAAGTGTGGAGGCGCCGTCATACTCGAAGTAGATTGCGAGGGCGCCTCTCGAACGGCAAACCCGCGCGATCTCACCCCAGCCGCGGGTCATGATGATCTTGCCGGTGGGGACCGTTTCAATCTCTGCTCCGGTCGCCGGAGCGTTGCCGTCAGCATGCTGCAGCCAGAGCTCGAGGGGCCCCCTCGATGGCATCACCTCGGAGAAGAACCGCGAGAAGTGGATCCAAGAGCTTGGGGCATCGGCGCCCATAGCACAAGCTCACGCGAAGAATTCGCGGCGTGGACTCCGGGAGCAACCGCGCGTGCCGCCATCACACGACGACCGCGGACGCGGCGCGGGCCGCGCCGCTTGTCGCTCCTTCCTCCTGAGCCCTCGGCTCGGGCGTACAAGGGTAGCAGATACCCAGGAGGAGGCCGCTCGCACCAGGGCCTCGTCACCACCTGCATCGCCGCTTCCTCACGACGGTGAACCGGCCTCTTCTTCGGCGGAAGCGGCCCTGGATCATCGCGGGAAGCTTTTCCTTTCTCTTCAGCGGAAAACCTTCGGATGGGCGCCATTGTTGCTAGCAGAGGAGCAAGGAGGGAGAAGGAAGCGAACCGCCAAGAGATGGGCGACGGGGGCTCTGCCCCCTCCCCATTTATAGCAGGGGAAGGCCAACCGGCGCCACCCACGATCACAGGTAATGATGATTTTCCTTGCATGCCGCAGGGACTTATCAAGTCGAGCAGTTGCCGAGGCCGCGTGTGGAAGCAGAGACGCCCACGTCCAATCAACCGCCACGTGTCGACCAAGGCCGCATGCTTTTGGGGCCCGCGGCACTCCGTGCTTGACCTTTGGCTTCGCCGCGAAGCCAAGCCCGAGCGCACCTTGGGACCGGGTGTTGGGGAACGTAGTAATTTCAAAAAAAAATCCTACGCACACGCAAGATCATGGTGATGCATAGCAACGAGAGGGAAGAGTGCGTCCATGTACCCTCGTAGACCGAAAGCGGAAGCGTTAGCACAACGCGGTTGATGTAGTCGTACGTCTTCACGATCCGACCGATCCAAGTACCGAACGCACGGCACCTCCGAGTTCAGCACACGTTTAGCTCGATGACGTCCCACGAACTCCGATCCAGCAGAGCTTCAAGGGAGAGTTCCGTCAGCACGACGGCGTGATGACAGTGATGATGATGCTACCGACGCAGGGCTTCGCCTAAGCACCGCTATGATATGACCGAGGTGGATTATGGTGGAGGGGGCACCGCACACGGCTAAAAGATCAATGATCAATTGTTGTGTCTCCAAGGGGTGCCCCCCTCCCCGTATATAAAGGAGTGGAGGAGGGGGAGGGCCGGCCCTCTCTATGGCGCGCCCTAGGGGAGTCCTACTCCCCGGGAGTAGGATTCCCCCTTTCCTAGTAGAACTAGGAGCCCTTCCAAGTAGTAGGAGTAGGAGAGAAGGAAAGGGAAAATAGAAGAGAAGGAAGGAGGGGGTGTCGCCCCTCCCCCTAGTCCAATTCGGACTAAGCCTTGGGGGGGGCGCAGCCTCCCCTCTCTCTTTCCCCTAAAGCCCAATAAGGCCCATATACTCCACGGCGAATTCCCGTAACTCTCCGGTACTCCGAAAAATACATGAATCACTCGGAACCTTTCCGAAGTCCGAATATAGTCGTCCAATATATCGATCTTTACGTCTCGACCATTTCGAGACTCCTCGACATGTCCCCGATCTCATCCGGGACTCCGAACTACCTTCGGTACATAAAAACACATAAACTCATAATACCTATCGTCACCGAACGTTAAGCGTGCGGACCCTACGGGTTCGAGAACTATGTAGACATGACCGAGACACGTTTCCGGTCAATAACCAATAGCGGAACGTGGATGCTCATATTGGCTCCCACATATTCTACGAAGATCTTTATCGGTCAAACCGCATAACAACATACGTTGTTCCCTTTGTCATCGGTATGTTACTTGCCCGAGATTCGATCGTCGGTATCTCAATACCTATTTCAATCTCGTTACCGGCAAGTCTCTTTACTCGTTCCATAATACATCATCCCGCAACTAAGTCATTAGTTACAATGCTTGCAAGGCTTATAGTGATGTGCATTACCGAGAGGGCCCAGAGATACCTCTCCGACAATCGGAGTGACAAATCCTAATCTCGATCTATGCTAACTCAATAAGTACCATCGGAGAAACCTGTAGAGCACCTTTATAATCACCCAGTTACATTGTGACGTTTGGTAGCGCACAAAGTGTTCCTCCGGTATTCAGGAGTTGCATAATCTCATAGTCATAGGAACATGTATAAGTCATGAAGAAAGCAATAGCAATATACTAAACGATCAAATGCTAAGCTAACGGAATGGGTCAAGTCAATCACATCATTCTCTAATGATGTGATCCCGTTAATCAAATGAGAACTCATGTCTATGGCTAGGAAACTTAACCATCTTTGATTCAACGAGCTAGTCAAGTAGGGGCATACTAGTGACACTCTGTTTGTCTATGTATTCACACATGTACTAAGTTTCCAGTTAATACAATTCTAGCATGAATAATAAACATTTATCATGAAATAAGGAAATAAATAATAACTTTATTATTGCCTCTAGGGCATATTTCCTTCAGTCTCCCACTTGCACTAGAGTCAATAATCTAGTTCACATCGCCATGTGATTTAACACCAATAGTTCACATCATCATATGATTAACACCCATAGTTCACATCGTTATGTGACCAACACCCAAAGGGTTTACTAGAGTCAATAATCTAGTTCACATCGCTATGTGATTAAAACCCAAAGAGTACTAAGGTGTGATCATGTTTTGCTTGTGAGAGAAGTTTAGTCGACGGGTCTGCCACATTCAGATCCGTATGTATTTTGCAAATTTCTATGTCAACAATGCTCTGCACGGAGCTACTCTAGCTAATTTCTCCCACTTTCAATATGTATCCAGATTGAGACTTAGAATCATCTGGATCAGTGTCAAAACTTGCATCGAAGTAACCCTTTACGACGAACCTTTTGTCACCTCCATAATCGAGAAACATATCCTTATTCCACTAAGGATAATTTTGACCGTTGTCCAGTGATCTACTCCTAAATCACTATTGTACTCCCTTCCTAAACTCAGTGTAGGGTATACAATAGATCGAGTACACAGCATGGCATACTTTATAGAACCTATGGCTGAGGCATAGGGAATGACTTTCATTCTCTTTCTATCTTCTGCCGTGGTCGGGTTTTTAGTCTTACTCAATTTCACACCTTGTAACACAGGCAAGAACTCTTTCTTTGACTGTTCCATTTTGAACTACTATAAAATCTTGTCAAGGTATGTACTCATTGAAAAAACTTATCAAGCGTCTTGATCTATCTCTATAGATCTTGATGCTCAATATGTAAGCAGCTTCACCGAGGTCTTTCTTTGAAAAACTCCTTTCAAATACTCCTTTATGCTTTCCAGAAAATTCTACATTATTTCTGATCAAGAATATGTCATTCACATATACTTATCAGAAATGCTGTAGTGCTCCCACTCACTTTCTTTGTAAATACAGGCTTCACCGCAAGTCTGTATAAAACTATATGCTTTGATCAACTCATCAAAGCGTATATTCCAACTCCGAGATGCTTGCACCAGTCCATAGATGGATTGCTGGAGCTTGCACATTTTGTTAGCACCTTTAGGATCGACAAAACCTTCTGGTGTTATCATATACAAATCTTCTTTAAGAAATCCATTAAGGAATGCAGTTTTGACATCTATTTGCCAGATTTCATAAAATGCGGCAACTGCTAACATGATTCGGACAGACTTTTAAGCATCGATACGAGTGAGAAAATCTCATCGTAGTCAACACCTTCGAAATTGTTGAGAACATTTTGTGACAATTCGAGCTTTGTAGATAGTAACACTACTATCAGCGTCCCTCTTCCTCTTGAAGATCCATTTATTCTCAATGGCTTGCCGATCATCGGGCAAGTCAACCAAAGTCCATACTTTGTTCTCATACATGGATCCCATCTCAGATTTCATGGCCTTAAATCATTTTGCGGAATCTGGGCTCATCATCGCTTCCTCATAGTTCGTAGGTTCGTCATGGTCAAGTAACATGACCTCCAGAACAGGATTACCATACCACTCTGGTGCGGATCTCACTCTGGTTTACCTACGAGGTTCGATAGTAACTTGATCTGAAGTTACATGATCATCATCATTAGCTTCCTCACTAATTGGTGTAGGAGTCACAGGAACAAATTTCTATGATGAACTACTTTCCAATAAGGGAGCAGGTACAGTTACCTCATCAAGTTCTACTTTCCTCCCACTCACTTCTTTTGAGAGAAACTTCTTCGCTACAAAGGATCCATTCTTAGCAACGAATGTCTTGCCTTTGGATCTATGATAGAAGGTGTACCCAACTGTCTCCTTTGGGTATCCTATGAAGACACATTTCTCCGATTAGGGTTTGAGTTTATCAGGATGAAACTTTTTCACATAAGCATCGCAACCCCGAACTTTAAGAAACGACAACTTTGGTTTCTTGCCAAACCACAGTTCATACGGTGTCGTCTCAACGGATTTAGATGGTGCCCTTTTTAACGTGAATGCAGCTGTCTCTAATGCATAACCCCAAAACGATAGTGGTAAATCGGTAAGAAACATCATAGATTGCACTATATCAATAAAGTACGGTTATGACATTCGGACACACCATTATGCTGTGGTGTTCCAGATGGCACGAATTTGTGAAACTATTTCACATTGTTTTAATTGAAGACCAAACTCGTAACTCAAATATTTGTCTCCGCAATCAGATCGTAGAAACTTTATTTTCTTGTCATGATGATTTTCCACTTCACTCTGAAATTCATTGAACTTTTCAAATGTTTCAGACTTATGTTTCATCATGTAGATATTCCCATATCTGCACAAATCATCTGTGAAGGTTAGAAAATAACGATACCTGCCGCGAGCCTCAACACTCATCGGACTGCATACATCAGTATGTATTATTTCCAACAAGTTTGTTGCTCGCTCCATTGTTCCGGAGAACGGAGTCTTAGTCATCTTGCCCATGAGGCATGGAGGCATGGTTCGCAAGCATCAACTGATTCATAATCAAGTGATTCCGAAAGCCCATCAACATGGATTTTCTTCATGCGCTTTACACCAATATGACCTAAACGGAAGTGCCACAAATAAGTTGCACTATCATTATTAACTTTGCATCTTGGCTTCAATATTATAAATATGTGTATCACTGCGATCGAGATTCAATAAACCATTCACATTGGGTGTATGACCATTGAAGGTTTATTCATGTAAACAGAACAACAATTATTCTCTGACTTTAAATGAATAACCGTATTGCAATAAACATGATCAAATCATATTCATGCTTAATGCAAACACCAAATAACATTTATTTAGGTTCACACTAATCCTGAAAGTATAGGGAGTGTGCAATGATGATCATATCAATCTTGGAACCACTTCCAACACACATCATCACTTCACCCTTAACTAGTGTCTGTTCATTCTGCAACTCCCGTTTCAAGTTACTAATCTTAGCAACTTAACTAGTATCAAATACTGAGGGGTTGCTATAAACACTAGTAAAGTACACATCAATAACATGTATATCAAATATACCTTTGTTCACTTTGCCATCCTTCTTATCCGCCAAATACTTTGGGCAGTTCCACTTCCAGTGACCGGTCCCTTTGCAGTAGAAGCACTCAGTCTCAGGCTTAGGTCCAGACTTGGGATTCTTCACTTGAGCAGCAACTTTCTTGTCGTTCTTCTTGAAGTTCCCCTTCTTCCCTTTGCCTTTTTCTTGAAACTAGTGGTCTTGTCAACCATCAACACTTGATGCTTTTCTTGATTTCTACCTTCGTCAATTTCAGCATCACGAAGAGCTTGGGAATTGTTTCCGTTATCCCTTGCATATTATAGTTCATCACGAAGTTCTAGTAACTTGGTGATAGTGAGTAGAGAACTCTGTCAATCACTATCTTATCTGGAAGATTAACTCCCACTTGATTCAAGTGATTGTAGTTCTCAGACATTCTGAGCACATGCTTACTAGCTGAGATATTCTCCTCCATCTTGTAGGCAAAGTACTTGTCAAAGGTCTCATACCTTTCGACATGGGCATGAGTCTGAAATACTAATTTCAACTCTTAGAACATCTCATATGCCCCGTGGCGTTTCAAAAACGTCTTTGAAGCCCCGATTCTAAGCCGTAAAGCATGGTGCACTAAACTATCAAGTAGTCATCATATCGAGCTTGCCAAACGTTCATAACGTTTGCATTTGCTCCTGCAATCGGTCTGTCACCTAGCGGTGCATCAAGGACATAATTCTTCTGTGCAACAATGAGGATAATCCTCAGATCACGGATCCAATCCGCATTATTGCTACTAACATCTTTCAACTTAGTTTTCTCTAGGAACATATCAAAAATAAAACAGGGGAGCTAAACGCGAGCTATTGATCTACAACATAGATATGCTAATACTACCAGGACTAAGTTCATGATAAATTTAAAGTTCAATTAATCATATTACTTAAGAACTCCCACTTAGAGAGACATCCCTCTAATCATCTAAGTGATCACGTGATCCATATCAACTAAACCATGTCCGATCATCATGTGAGATGGAGTAGTTTTCAATGGTGAACATCACTATGTTGATCATATCTTCTATATGATTCACGCTCGACCTTTCGGTCTCCAGTGTTCAGAGGCCATATCTGCATATGCTAGGCTCGTCAAGTTCAAGTCGAGTATTCTGCGTGTGCAAAACTGTCTTACTCCCGTTGTAGATGAACGTTGAGCTTATCACACCCGATCATCACGTGGTGTCTCGGCACGCCGAACTTTGGCAACGGTGCATACTCAGGGAGAACACTTTTACCTTGAAATTTAGTGAGAGATCATCTTATAATGCTACCGTCAATCAAAGCAGAATAAGATGCATAAAGGATAAACATCACATGCAATCAATATAAGTGATATGACATGGCCATCATCATCTTGTGCCTTTGATCTCCATCTCCAAAGCACTGTCATGATCACCATCGTCATCGGCGCGACACCTTGATCTCCATCGTAGCATCGTTGTCGTCTCGCCAACTATTGCTTCTACGACTATCGCTACCGCTTAGTGATAAAGTAAAGCAATTACAGGGCGATTGCATTGCATACAATAAAGCGACAACCATATGGCTCCTGCCAGTTGCCGATAACTCCGTTACAAAACATGATCATCTCATACAATAAAATATAGCATCATGTCTTGACCATATCACATCACAACATGCCCTGCAAAAACAAGTTAGATGTCCTCTACTTTGTTGTTGCAAGTTTTACGTGGCTGCTACGGGCTGAGCAAGAACCGTTCTTACCTACGCATCAAAACCACAATGATAGTTCGTCAAGTTAGTGCTGTTTTAACTTTCTCAAGGACCGGGCGTAGCCACACTCGGTTCAACTAAAGTTGGAGAAACTCACACCTGCCAGCCACCTGTGTGCAAAGCACGTCGGTAGAATCAGTCTCGCGTAAGCGTACGCGTAATGTCGGTCCGGGCCGCTTCATCCAACAATACCGCCGAACCAAAGTATGACATGCTGGTAAGCAGTGTGACTTGTATCGCCCACAACTCACTTGTGTTCTACTCGTGCATATAACATCTACGCATAAAACCTGGCTCTGATACCACTGTTGGGGAACGTAGTAATTTCAAAAAAAAAATCCTACGCACACGCAAGATCATGGTGATGCATAGCAATGAGACGGAAGAGTGTGTCCACGTACCCTCGTAGACCGAAAGCGGAAGCGTTAGCATAACGCGGTTGATGTAGTCGTACGTCTTCACGATCCGACCGATCCAAGTACCGAACGCACGGAACCTCCGAGTTCAGCACACGTTCAGCTCGATGATGTCCCACGAACTTCGATCCAGCAGAGCTTCGAGGGAGAGTTCCGTCAGCACGACGGCGTGATGACAATGATGATGATGCTGCCGACGCAGGGCTTCGCCTAAGCACCGCTACGATATGACCGAGGTGGATTATGGTGGAGGGGGGCACCGCACACGGCTAAAAGATCAATGATCAATTGTTGTGTCTCCAAGGGGTGCCCCCCTCCCCGTACATAAAGGAGTGGAGGAGGGGGAGGGCCGGCCCTCTCTATGGCGCGCCCTAGGGGAGTCCTACTCCCACCGGGAGTAGGATTCCCCCTTTCCTAGTTGAACTAGGAGCCCTTCCAAGTAGTAGGAGTAGGAGAGAAGGAAAGGGAAAAGAGAAGAGAAGGAAGGAGGGGGCGCCACCCCTCCCCCTAGTCCAATTCGGACTAAGCCTTGGGGGGCGCGCAGCCTCCCCTCTCTCTTTCCCCTAAAGCCCAATAAGGCCCATATACTCCCCGGCGAATTCCCGTAACTCTCCGGTACTCCGAAAAATACCCAAATCACTCGGAACCTTTCCGAAGTCTGAATATAGTTGTCCAATATATTGATCTAGACATCTCGACCATTTCGAGACTCCTCGTCATGTCCCCGATCTCATCCGGGACTCCGAACTACCTTCGGTACATAAAAACACATAAACTCATAATACCTATCGTCACCGAACGTTAAGCGTGAGGACCCTACGGGTTCGAGAACTATGTACACATGACCGAGACACGTTTCCGCTAAATAACCAATAGTGGAACCTGGATGCTCATATTGGCTCCCACATATTGTACGAAGATCTTTATCGGTCAAACCGCATAACAACATACATTGTTCCCTTTGTCATCGGTATGTTACTTGCCCGTGATTCAATCGTCGGTATCTCAATACCTAGTTCAGTCTCATTACCGGCAAGTTTCTTTACTCATTCCGTAATACATCATCCTGCAACTAACTCATTAGTTACAATGCTTGCAAGGCTTATGTGATGTGCATTACCGAGAGGGCCCAGAGATACCTCTCCGACAATCGGAGTGACAAATCCTAATCTCGATCTATGCCAACTCAATAAGTACCATCAGAGACACCTGTAGAGCACCTTTATAATCACCCAGTTACGTTGTGAGGTTTGGTAGCACACAAAGTGTTCCTCCGGTATTCAGGAGTTGCATAATCTCATAGTCATAGGAACACGTATAAGTCATGAAGAAAGCAATAGCAATATAATAAACGATCAAATGCTAAGCTAACGGAATGGGTCAAGTCAATCACATCATTCTCTAATGATGTGACCCCGTTAATCAAATGACAACTCATGTCTATGGCTAGGAAACTTAACCATCTTTGATTCAACGAGCTAGTCAAGTAGAGGCATACTAGTGACACTCTGTTTGTCTATGTATTCACACATGTACTAAGTTTCCGGTTAATACAATTCTAGCATGAATAATAAACATTTATCATGAAATAAGGAAATAAATAATAACTTTATTATTGCCTCTAGGGCATATTTCCTTCAGCGGGGGTACTGTCGGCGTTCTGGGAACGGGGGTCCCCAGACTTGCCTGCCTGCGGCCCATGGCGTGGCTGTGCTGCAGGCCTGTACGGCCCATCTTCATCAACAAGGCATCCAAGACCCTAGTGAGTGGCCAAGCCTCGCGAGGCGGACGACACAAGACCTCCTCAGGAGCGGCCTCACCAGGCTGCCTCGCGAGAAGCAAAGATATCAAGGCAGGGCGAACCTCACGAGGCTCTCGTGACGTGAGCCATGACAATCAAGACCAGGCAGGCGCCAGCACGCGCAGCGTCCTTGTTTCTTCTTTAGTGCTAAGGAGGTAAGCGCAGGCGCGGAGTACCGAGGCATCAGTCAAAGGTTTCCATATCAGTGCAACGAGACCAAGACCAGCCGGACGGCAGGACGGAGGCCACCATGGAGCCCAACACGGCGTCACCACCAGAGCCTTTTTGCTGGCGAAGACCACTTTCGTCAGGATAAGCTGTACTAGCTGTCCCCTTTCAAATTGGCCGTTGTTGGATCCCTTCTCGCTCAATATTTGGGAAGAGGACCAGGGCCTATATAAGTAGAACTAGCCACCACAATAGGGGCATCTGATCAAGATCCAATCCTTAGCCACACACCGAACACAAGAACACCCCAACCTTAGGAGGCTGTTCTTCCCCTTGTACTGTTCATCATCAGCACAAGAGGCAATCCACCACCACCACACTCGAGTAGGGTATTACACCACTACGGTGGCCCGAACCAGTATAAATCTTGTGTCTTTGTGTTGCGAGTTCGTCGAGTTCGTCCGCGAGATTTTAGCGAGCTAGGGCGTAGATCGGTAGGGAGGAAATCTCCGCGCGCACCCCAGTGTTCGAACCTTGAGGGTTTTGCCAGAACCTAAGATCCGACAGATTTGTAGTGGCCTGCCCACTTGAATCCTATAAGAATAGCAAGGAAATGCGGGGAGCCGTGTCACCTTTGAGAGTTACACTGATATTAACAGTACCGCACCTTCATTTGAAGAGAGCTGGTATCCGAAGCCTTTCTAGCCGTACAGGCAATACTAGCACATATATTCCAGCAAGTTCCACTTTGTTGATTTTACTCTAATGCTTACGGTTTTCCCATTATATCTACACTATGAACTGTGTAGCTGCTTTGTGTCGCACTAGCAGCAGTCCACTCTTGAAGCTAAACACTGCAATGACTTACAAAATTGGCACCAAGGCATTGAGTGCCATTCTGGATGCAATCAAACTCATACGCTCCCCACCTATTGACTCTTGTTCAGAATATGATCCTAATGACTATTCTAACCTCGAGGAGTCAAAGGAAGATGGCCTGTCCTGTTCACCCATCAAGGTGCCTGTTCTAATTTGGCAAGGTTTTATTGATTGCGCGTATCTTGCATATGTTGTCTTGCATTTCTTCTACTTTTTTGCACAGCCATCTGCTTAGTTTACTCATCATATATGTCAAGATGCCATGCCCATCCATTATCAATTTATATTCCATCTGTCATCATACCATGTTTTTTCACTCAAATGTTGTTCTTGTGCATCAGACATCAAAAAGGAAGAGGGTGATTGCCCAACCTGAAGGAGCACCAGCAAAGTCCTCAAAAAACGTGGTGGTGCCGGAGAAATCAGACAGCACCCCACTTATATTGGTTGTACAACCAGTGACACAAAACATAGGACCGACTCCAGTAGATTGTACCCATACTTCACTGGCCACACCACTAGCCCCACCACACAGGACCTGCACTCCAGCAAAAGGTATACTGATTTCAGTTGCCATAGCACCAGCCGTACCACAGAAAAATCCCACTCCAGCAAAAAGTACAGCAAGTCCACCAACCGAAGACCTATCCCAACTGCAGAGACGGCCAATTCCTGCAGATTGGAACCCCATTCCAGTTATTCCTAGTTTGAAAGACAATGCTTTCAATGTTGTTAGGGACTACGTGCATATATTCCCATCATGGGAAGATTATAGTGAAGACAAACATCATTTTCACATCTTCCTGTCCAACTTACGTGTAAGTGCTATTATTCATGGTTATTATTTTCCTGTTTTTTGCTTATTGAACACATCAATGATTTACATTACATTGTTGTAAGTGGGCGAGGGTCAATCTGGATAGTCATGATGAGCAAAGCTTGCTTGTGCTTTTCAAGGAAGCATTGCAGCAGTATCGGTGTTACCTGAGGAAATCACACTTTGATGGCAAGTCTATAAACGAATTTCCGGTGAAGTCTCCTGTGCTAAATTTAGAAGACATTGAATGGAAAAACATTGTTATGCACTGGCTTCGTTCCCAGGATGAGGTACTATCTATGAAATCACATGACAATTTGAACTTCTACTTTTCCGTGCCTTACGGATCTTTTTGCTGGAAATCTGCTTGAAGAAGAATTCCGGTTTGAAAAGAACGACAGGATGTCGCAAATATGATGCCCGTTGCTTTGCTCTTGTTAGTAACTGTTGTCCTGTATCACTGTACTTGCATACATACCTGGTTCATTATGTGACAGCAGTATGCATGATAGCTTGCTTATCAATTTTTCGCTCCAAATTATCTGATCTGTATAAATGGTTAAAGTAGTGTAGAATATATCCAATGCCACTGAAATTTTTTAGCTCTGCATTGTTCTTGTAAGTACTTGCTGTCCTTTATTAGTGTACTTATATTGATGATGACCCACAAGTATAGGGGATCTATCGTAGTCCTTTCGATAAGTAAGAGTGTCGAACCCAACGAGGAGCAGAAGGAAATGATAAGCGGTTTTCAGCAAGGTATTCTTTGCAAGCACTGAAATTATCGGTAACAGATAGTTTTGTGATAAGATAATTTGTAACGGGTAACAAGTAATGAAAGAAAATAAGGTGCAGCAAGGTGGCCCAATCCTTTTTGTAGCAAAGGACAAGCCTGGACAATTTCTTATATGAAGGAAAATGCTCTCGAGGACACATGGGAATTATCGTCAAGCTAGTTTTCATCACGTTCATATGATTTGCGTTCGGTACTTTGATAATTTGATATGTGGGTGGACCGGTGCTTGGGTGCTGTCCTTACTTGGACAAGCATCCCACTTATGATTAACTCCTATTGCAAGCATCCGCAACTACAAAAGAAGTATTATTGTAAACCTAACCATAGCATGAAACATATGGATCCAAATCAGCCCCTTACGAATCCACGCATAAACTAGGGTTTAAGCTTCTGTCACTCTAGCAACCCATCATCTACTTATTACTTACCAATGCCTTCCTCTAGGCCCAAACAATGGTGAAGTGTCATGTAGTCGACGTTCACATAACACCACTAGAGGAGAGACAACATACATCTCAAACGAATAACAAATTCACATGACTACTAATAGCAAGACTTCTCCCATGTCCTCAGGAACAAACGTAACTACTCACAAAGCATATTCATGCTCATAATCAGAGGGGTATTAATATGCATATAGGATCTGAACATATGATCTTCCACCAAATAAACCAACTAGCATCAACTACAAGGAGTAATCAACACTACTAGCAACCTATAGGTACCAATCCCAGACTTGGAGACAAAGATTGGATACAAGAGATGAACTAGGGTTTTAGAGGAGATGGTGCTTGTGAAGATGTTGATGGAGATTGGCCCCCTCCCGATGAGAGGAGCGTTGGTGAGGACGATGGTGATGATTTCCCCCTCCCGGAGGGAAGTGTCCCCGGCAGAACAGCTCCGCCAGAGCCCTAGATTGGTTCCGCCAAGGTTCCGCCTCGTGGCGGTGGAGTCTCATCCCGACAGCTTGCTTGCGATTTTTTCTCGCACGAAAGACTTCATATAGCAGAAGATGGGCACCGGAGGGCCACCAGGGGGCCCACGAGGCAGGAGGCGCGCCCCCACCCTCGTGGCTAGGGTGTGGGCCCCCTCTGGTATTTTCTTCGCTCAGTATTTTTTATTATTTCCAAAAATAACTTCCGTGGAGTTTCAGGACTTTTGGAGTTGTGCGGAATAGGTCTCTAATATTTGCTCCTTTTCCAGCCCAGAATTGCAGCTGCCGGCATTCTCCCTCTTTATGTAAACCTTGTAAAATAAGAGAGAATAGGCATAAGTATTGTGACATAATGTGTAATAACAGCCCATAATGCAATAAATATCGATATAAAAGCATGATGCAAAATGGACGTATCAACTCCCCCAAGCTTAGACCTCGCTTGTCCTCAAGCGGAAGCCGACAATGATAAATATGTCCACATGTTTAGAGATGGAGGTGTCGATAAAATAAAATACGGATATTCTCATCATGATCATTCTTATAACAGCAACATATATGGATATTCTCATATGATTTCTTATGGTCAAGTAATAATCTATTCACAATGCAAAGTATGAATTAGAAACTTCATTGAGAACGAACAAACTATAATCTCAGTCATTGAGGCAATTGCAATTTATCATAACATTAGAAAGAGTCAATATAAGAGCTTTTCAGCAAGTCCACATACTCAACTATCATTTAGTCTTTCACAATTGCTAACACTCACGCAATACTTGTGGTTATGGAGTTTTAATCAGACACGGAGAAAGATAGGGGCTTATAGTTTCGCCTCCTAACCTTTTACCTCAAGGGTAATGTCAACAATAATAGTTCATGCTAACTTACATCCAATTGGATATATATATATATATATATATATATATCAGGATCTTTCCAACACAAGGTGCTTGCCAAAGGATAAAATGTAAAAAGGAAAGGTGAAGATCACCATGACTCTTGCATAAGGGTAAGAGATAAAAGTAAAAGATAGTCCCTTCGCAGAGGGAAGCAGAGGTTGTCATGCGCTTTCAGGGTTGGATGCACAAAATCTTAATGCGAAAGAACGTCGCTTTATATTGCCACTTGTGATATGGACGTTTATTATGCAGTCCGTTGCTTTTATTTATTCCACATTACAAGATCGTATAAAGCTTATTTTCTCCCACACTAATCAATCATACATATTTAGAGAGCAATTTTTATTGCTTGCACCGATGACAACTTACGTGAAGGATCTTACTCAATCCATAGGTAGATATGGTGGACTCTCATGGCAAAACTGGGTTTAAGGGTATTTCGAAAGCACAAGTAGTATCTCTACTTGGTGCAAAGAATTGGCTAGCATGAGGGAGAAAGGCAAACTCAACATGTTGGATGATCCATGACAATATACTTTATCTCAGATATGAAAACATAACCCATTACGTTGTCTTCCTTGTCCAACATCAACTCTTTAGCATGTCATATTTTAATGAGTGCTCACAATCATGAAAGATGTCCAAGATAGTATATTTATATGTGAAACCTCTCTTTCTTTATTACTTCCTATTAATTGCAACGATGACCAAAGCTATGTTTGTCAACTCTCAACGACTTTTAATCATCATACTCTTTATATGTGAAGTCATTACTCTCCATAATTCAATATGATCTCTTTATTTCTTTTTATTCTTTATTTTCTTTTATTCCCTCAAGATCATAGCAAGATAATCAAGACCTTGACTCAACACTAATCTTTATTATATAGCTCACGAACTCGATTACATAGAAGGATCATAAAGCAAAACTCAAAACTAAATCCTACTAAAACTTTATTCTACTAGATCAATATATTACTAAAAGGATCGAACTAAGAAAATGGTAAAGATAGAGATGTGATGGTGATACGATACCGGGGCACCTCCCCCAAGCTTGGCAATTGCCAAGGGGAGTGCCCATACCCATGTGATTATATCTCTTTTGCTGGTGAAGGAGATGAAGGTGATGATGGATAGTCGCACATCGAGCATAAGAGGTCCTCTAACTTGCGGATAATGCCTTTGAGTGCGATGATATGCTCCTTCAACAAAATATTTTCACGTGTGAGATACTTGTTTTGTATACGAGCTAACTCAATCATCTTGAAAGCTTCGATATCAGTTGGGGTAAGAAGATTGTGATCAAGTTGAAGGATGTCTTCTGCTGCCGGAGCTTGGCCCTCAGTGGCCTTCTTGATCCCTTCAACCTTGTTCATCTCCATGGGTTCTTCCCTCTTCAGCTCTATCTTCATTAGACAAGCATCGTTGTCACCATTGTTGGAGGAGGGGGACGACATGATGCCTGGCCTTGACAACCCTGACAGAAAACAGCTCGAAACAAGAACAGAGGATATTTGCGTGGTACGGTGGTCAAAACCTTCGAGAGATTATATAATGAATTTTTACCGACCAAAAGAAGTATCGTGCAAGAAAACGGAGTCCGCAGAGCGCACGAGGTGCCCACGAGGTAGGGGGACGCGCCCTCCACCCTCATGGAGGCCTCGTGTCCTTCCCGGACTGCTTCTTATTTTCCTATTTTTCTAAATATTCCAAAACGGAGAAAATTTGCCATTAGAACTGTTTTGGAGTCGGTTTACTTACCGTACCACATACCTATTCCTTTTTGGAGTCTGAAACATTTTGGAAAGTGTCCCTTATGTATTCCTCCGGTGTTACGGTTTCAATAACATTAGTTTCAACATTTATAGGGTTACCTGAGATGTAATGTTTGATTCTTTGACCATTCACCACCTTCAGATTTGTGCCTTCAAAGTTGTTGATTTTTATGGCACCGGAACGATAGACCTCCTCGATAACGTAAGGACCTTCCCATTTAGAGAGAATTTTTCGTGCAAAAAATCTTAAACGAGAGTTGTATAGCAACACATAATCACCTACATTAAACTCGCGCTTTTGTATCCTTTTGTCATGCCATCTTTTAACTTTTTCTTTAAACAACTTGGCATTCTCATAGGCTTGGGTTCTCCATTCATCAAGTGAGCTAATGTCGAATAGCCTCTTCTCACCGGCAAGTTTGAAATCATAATTGAGCTCTTTAATAGCCCAATATGCCTTATGTTCTACTTCAAGAGGTAAGTGACATGCTTTTCGATAAACCATTTTATATGGAGACATACCCATAGGATTTTTATATGCAGTTCTATAGGACCATAATGCATCATCAAGTTTCTTGGACCAATTCTTTCTAGATCTATTAACAGTCTTTTGCAAAATTAATTTGAGCTCTCTATTACTCAATTCTACTTGACCACTAGACTATGGATGATAAGGAGATGCAATTCTATGATTAACATCATACTTAGCAAGCATTTTATGAAAAGCACCATGAATAAAATGTGAACCACCATCAGTCATTAAATATCTAGGGACTCCAAACCTCGAAAAAATAACTTCTTTAAGCATCTTAATAGAAGTGTTATGATCAGCACTACTAGTTGGAATGGCTTCTACCCACTTAGTAACATAATCAACAGCAACTAAAATATGTGTATACCCATTAGATGAAGGAAAAGGTCCCATATAATCGAAGCCCCAAACGTCAAATGGTTCAATAACAAGTGAATAATTCATAGGCATTTCTTGACGTCTAGTAATGTTACCAATTCTTTGGCACTCATCACAAGATAAGACAAACTTACAAGCATCCTTGAAGAGAGTAGGCCAATAAAAACCGGATTGCAATACCTTATGCGTAGTTCTGTCTCCGGCATGGTGCCCTCCATAAGCCTCAGAGTGAAACTTGCGTAGGATCTGTTCCGGTTCATGCTCAGGTACACAATGTCTAATAACACCATCTACTCCTTCTTTATAAAGATGTGGGTCATCCCAGAAGTAATGTCTTAAATCATAGAAAAACTTTTTCTTTTGCTGGTATGTGAAACTAGGTGGTATAAATTTAGCAACAATATAATTAGCATAATCAGCATACCATGGAGCAGTATGAGAAGCATTTATGACATTCAATTGTTCATCAGGAAAGCTATCATCAATAGGTAGTGGGTCATCAAGAACATTTTCTAACCTAGACAAGTTATCTGCAACGGAGTTCTCAGCTCCCTTTCTATCAATAATATATGAATCAAATTCTTGTAGCAAGAGAACCCATCTAATAAGTCTAGGTTTAGCATCTTTCTCTTCCATAAGATATTTAATAGCAGCATGATCAGTGTGAATAGTTACTTTAGAATCAACAATATAAGGTCTAAACTTATCACAATCAAATACAACTGCTAAGAATTCCTTTTCAGTAGTAGCATAATTTCTCTGGGCACTGTCTAGAGTTTTACTCGCATATTGAATAACATTTAATTTCTTATCAACTCGTTGTCCTAGAACATCACCTAAAACATAATCGCTAGCATCACACATAATTTCAAAGGGTAAATTCCAATCAGGTGGCTGAATGATAGGTGCAGAGACTAATGCTTTCTTATGTATTTCAAATGCTTCTACAGAATCATCATCAAAGACAAAGGAATACCTTTTTGTAATAGATTAGTCAGAGGCCGAGAAATTTTTAAGAAGTCCTTAATGAACCTCCTATAAAAACTGGCATGACCAAGGAAACTTCTTATACCTTTGATGTCCTTGGGACATGGCATCTTTTTAATAGCATCAACTTTAGCTTTATCCACTTCAATACCTCTTTCAGAAATTTTATGCCCCAAAACAATGCCTTCATTAACCACAAAGTGGCACTTCTCCCAATTCAAGACAAGATTAGTTTCTTCACATCTCTGCAAAACTCGATCAAAGTTGCTCAAGCAATCATCAAAAGAGGATCCATAAACGGAGAAATCGTCCATGAAAACCTCACAAATCTTTTCACAAAAGTCAGAGAATATAGCCATCATGCATCTTTGGAAGGTAGCAGGTGCATTACATAAACCAAAAGGCATACGTCTATAAGCAAAAGTACCGAAAGGGCAAGTATAAGTGGTCTTCGCTTGATCATCAGCTGACAGGTATTTGAGAGAAGCCAGAGTAACCGTCTAGAAAGCAAAAATGTGTATGTTTGGATAATCTTTCTAGCATTTTATCAATAAAAGGTAAGGGGTAATGATCTTTTTTAGTAGCCTTATTTAATTTGCGGAAATCAATTACCATCCTATAACCTGTAATAATTCTTTGCGGAATCAATTCATCTTTATCATTAGGAACGACAGTAATACCTCCCTTCTTAGGGACACAATGGACAGGACTTACCCACTGACTATCAACAATGGGATAAATTATACCTACCTCACAGAGCTTTAGTATTTCCTCTCTTACCACTTCTTTCATCTTAGGATTCAGCCGTCGTTGATGATCAATAACTAGTTTGGCATCTTTCTCCAAATTTATTTTGTGTTGACATAGAGTGGGACTAATGCCCTTAAGATCATCAAGATTATATCCAATAGCAGCACGGTGCTTCTTCAGAGTTTTCAATAATTTCTCTTCTTCATGCTCTGAAAGGTTAGCACTAATAATAACAGCATATATCTTCTTTTCATCTAGATAAGCATATTGAAGAGTATCAGGTAATGGTTTAAGTTCAAACACGGGATCACCCTTGGGTGGAGGAGGATCCCCTAGGATTTCAACAGGCAAATTGTGTTTCAGAATAGGTCCTTGTTTAAAGAATACTTCATCTATTTCCCTTCTTTCATTCATGAACATATCATTTTCATGGTCTAGCAAATATTGTTCTAAAGGATCACTAGGAGGCACAACAATAGAAGCAAGACCAATAATTTCATCTTTACTAGGCAATTCTTCATCATGAGGTTGTCTACAAAATTTAGAGAAATTAAACTCATGAGACATATCATCCAAACCAATAGTAACAACATCCTTTTCGCAGTCTATCTTAGCATTAACAGTATTCAAGAAGGGTCTACCAAATATAATGGGACAAAAGCTATCTTGAGGGGAACCAAGAACAAGGAAATCAGCAGGATATTTAGCTTTCCCACACAAGACCTCAACATCTCTAACAATCCCAATTGGTGAAATAGTATCTCTATTGGCAAGCTTAATGGTGACATCAATTTCTTCTAACTCAGCAGGTGCAATATCATGCATGATTTCTTTGTATAAGGAAATAGGTATTGCACTAGCACTAGCACCCATATCGCATAAGCCATGATAGCAATGATCTCCTATTTTAACAGAAATAACAGGCATGCCTACCACATGTCTATGTTTATCTTTGGCACCAGGTTTAGCAATTCTAGCAGTCTCATCACAGAAGTAAATAACATGCCCATCGATATTATCAGCCAAGAGAACTTTAACAATAGCAACATTAGGTTCAACTTTAACTTTCTCAGGAGGTGTGTAAGTTCTAATATTACTTTTACGAACCACAGTCGAAGCTTTAGCATGATCCTTTATCCTAACAGGGAAAGGTGGTTTCTCAACATAAGCAGTAGGAACAATATGATCATTATAAGTGATAGTCTTTTCTTCAACTTTAATAGGTTCAACTACTTTTACTTCTATGGGAGGATGATATTTAAACCACTTCTCCTTAGGGAGATCAACATGAGCAGCAAAAGATTCACAAAAAGAAGCTACTATCTCAGAGTCAAGCCCATATTTAGTGCTAAATTTACGGAAAACATCGGTGTCCATAAAAGATTTAACACAATAAAACTTAGGTGTTCTACCTGACTCCTTACCTTCGTCGAGATCCCAATTTTCAGAGTTGCGTTTAATTCGTTCCAATATATCCCACTTGAATTCAATAGTCTTCATCAGAAAAGAGCCAGTACAAGAAGTATCGAGCATGGAGCGATTGTTGTCAGAAAGCCGAGCATAAAAAATTTGAATAATCATCTCTCTTGAGAGCTCATGGTCGGGGCATGAATATAACATTGACTTAAGCCTCCCCCAAGCTTGAGCGATGCTTTCTCCTTCGCGAGGCAAAAAATTATATATATAATTACAATCACGATGAACAAGATGCATAGGATAAAACTTCTGATGGAATTCCAATTTCAACCGTTTGTAGTCCCATGATCCCATATCATCACATAGCCTATACCATGTCAATGCATCTCCCTTCAAAGATAAAGGGAAGACCTTCTTCTTGATAACATCTTCGGGCATACCTGCAAGCTTAAATAATCCACAAACTTCATCCACATAGATTAAGTGTTAATCGGGATGCAATGTTCCATCTCCTGCAAAAGGATTAGCTAGCAGTTTCTCTATCATACCCGAAGGAATTTCAAAGTAAATATTTTCATTTTCAGTAGGTTCAGTAGGTTGAGGAGCAACTCTTTGCTCTACTGGTCGAGGTGAAGATACCCCAAACAAGCCCCTCAAAGGATTACTTTCCATGGTAACAAGTGACAGTAAATTTCAGCACACTATATAAATTTTTCCTTACCAAATTCCACCTACCAAAGGCGCTTCACTCCCCGGCAACGGCGCCAGAAAAGAGTCTTGATGACCCACAAGTATAGGGGATCTATCGTAGTCCTTTCGATAACTAAGAGTGTTGAACCCAACGAGGAGCAGACGAAAATGATAAGCGGTTTTCAGATGGGTATTCTCTGCAAGCACTGAAATTATCAGTAACAGATAGTTTTGTGATAAGATAATTTGTAACGGGTAACAAGTAATGAAATTAAATAAGGTGCATCAAGGTGGCCCAATCTTTTTTGTAGCAAAGGACAAGCCTGGACAATTTCTTATATGAAGGAAAACGCTCCTGAGGACACATGAGAATTATCGTAAGCTAGTTTTCATCACGTTCATATGATTCGCGTTCGGTACTTTGATAATTTGATATGTGGGTGGACCGGTGCTTGGGTGCTGTCCTTACTTGGACAAGCATCCCACTTATGATTAACTCCTATTGCAAGCATCCGCAACTAC
Source organism: Triticum aestivum (assembly GCF_018294505.1). Lineage (NCBI taxonomy): Eukaryota > Viridiplantae > Streptophyta > Magnoliopsida > Poales > Poaceae > Triticum > Triticum aestivum. Next base: position 330,678,005 of record NC_057802.1, on the reverse strand, counting down.
AAAATAAGTATTAAGGTAAACCTAACCATAGCATGAAACATATGGATCCAAATCAGCCCCTTACGAAGCAACACATAAACTAGGGTTTAAGCTTCCATCACTCTAGCAACCCATCATCTACTTATTACTTCCCAATGCGTTCCTCTAGGCCCAAACAATGGTGAAGTGTCATGTAGTCAACGTTCACATAACACCACTAGAGGAGAGACAACATACATCTCATCAAAATATTGAACGAATACCAAATTCACATGACTACTAATAGCAAGACTTCTCCCATGTCCTCAGGAACAAATGTAACTACTCACAAAGCATATTCATGCTCATAACCAGAGGGGTATTAATATGCATATAGGATCTGAACATATGATCTTCCACCAAATAAACCAACTAGCATCAACTACAAGGAGTAATCAGCACTAGTAGCAACCTACAGGTACCAATCCCAGACTTGGAGACAAAGATTGGATACAAGAGATGAACTAGGGTTTTAGAGGAGATGGTGCTGGTAAAGATGTTGATGGAGATCGGCCCCCTCCTGATGAGAGGAGCGTTGGTGATGACGATGGCGATGATTTCCCCCTCCCGGAGGGAAGTGTCCCCGGCAGAACAGCTCCGCCAGAGCCCTAGATTGGTTCCGCCAAGGTTCCGCCTCATGGCGGCGGAGTCTCGTCCCGAAAGCTTGCTTGCGATCTTTTCTCGGACGAAAGACTTCATATAGCAGAAGATGGGCACCGGAGGGCCACCAGGGGGCCCACGAGGCAGGGGGCGCGCCCAAGGGGGTAGGGCGCGCCCCCACCCTCGTGGCCAGGGTGTGGCCCCCTCTGGTATTTTGTTCGCTCAGTATTTTTTATTATTTCCAAAAACAACTTCCGTGGAGTTTCAGGACTTTTGGAGTTGTGCAGAATAGGTCTCTAATATTTGCTCCTTTTCCAGACCAGAATTCCAGCTGTCGGCATTCTCCCTCTTTATGTAAACCTTGTAAAATAAGAGAGAATAGGCATAAGTATTGTGACATAATGTGTAATAACAGCCATAATGCAATAAATATCGATATAAAAGCATGATGCAAACTGGACGTATCAATTGACAGGTAGTTGTTCATGTACCATCACTCTGCAGCTTATTTTCCTTTGCCCTCCATTTTCTACACATCAGATCTATATTTACTCTTACCATAAGGTTGGATAACACCGATGGTACTGAAGAAGTTTAGCTGTGCATTGCTCTTGGCTGTACCTTTTGCCTGTATCACCATACTTACATTTATAGCTACTTGGTTATGTAGCATCACTCTTCATCTTATCTTAAATATTCTCCATTTTTTCTTATATTATCACATCTATATTTACTCTTAACAAAATGTAGAATAAAGGCAATGCTTATGAAGAAGATTCTGTGGTAAACTTCTTGAATTGCCCCCCCCCATCAGCATGGATAAGGGCTTTATAGAGCATGTCTTCACCAATAATGTAAGTTTGTCCTTCTCAAGCCTTCAAACTTTGTTGTGTATATTTGGTTAGACATGACTGTAACAGCTGTTTATTTTTGGTGTTTGCATCAAATCTGTCAGGACCGGGTTTTTGGGATATTAATTCTCCAGAAAATGGCCCTTGTGTTCACCAGCCCCAGGATTACTGTGAGCTGATGAGGCACCAACTTGATACAGAAATTCCAAGCAAAGTACAAAAATATGTAGTACAAGACCATTGTGGCCTATGAGTACAACACTTGGTTTCTAGTGGTTGGTGGCGGAAGCGGTTTGTGGTTCATCTGCGTCTATGGGACTCCATTTCCCACAAGAACAGCTAACCAGGATAACTCCTATCTTCACGCAGCTACTATCATCACTGCGTAGGCTCCGGGGCTGTCATCGCAATGCTTGTCTCCATGCGAGAAATCTGGCCAAGACAATAGCCAGGGACAAGCCAGTTAGTACTTTTGAATGTACTCGCAAACATCAAGAACACGGGTATAATATATCAAAACATGCTCCGAAATATTCTATGATCATAACGTCTGTCACGAAATATACGAAATCCATGATGTACGCATGCGGGTAAAATATGAATATGCAATATAGAAATAGAATGCACTGGTCGAGTGTCTGAAATGACTCCTCGAAAGGGGGTGCAAATAAATTAACAATGCCGCAGTCAGGCGTCTGAGCGACACCACATAAAGGGCTTATAAAAAATAATTAAATAACAAGCATGCCGCAGTCGGGCGTCTGAGCGACATCGCATAAAGGGCTTATATAGGATAATTAAATAACAAGCATGCCGCAGTCGGGCGTCTGAGCGACACCGCATAAAGGGCTTATAAAGGATAATTAAATAACAAGCATGCCGCAGTCGGGCGTCTGAGCGACACCGCATAAAGGGCTTATAAAGGATAATTAAATAACAAGCATGCCGCAGTCGGGCGTCTGAGCGACACCGCATAAAGGGCTTATAATAGAATAGTTGCAGTGGGTATCCAGGAGGTAGAACCATCCCAGGGATACTCAATAATTCAAATAATGTAAATGGTTAGTCAATAATAATAATCATAATCGTCACAAGTCACAAGTCATGATCCAAGTTCTGGTTTAACAGTTTTTCCTCCGAAGACCGACACTAAGACCGACACTTGACCCATCCCAGACTGTAGTCCTTAACCACGGACACGGCTATTCGAATAGATGTATAATCTCTACAGAGGGTGTACTCTTTACCCACGGGTAACGGATTTCTTTAGTCCATCGGGACTAATTCCGTCTACGGTCTTTTAATTGAAAACACGCCTGACCTGCACACACCAGCTTAACTTACCGGTGTCTGGAATCACCCACGACACCTGTCAAGCGAAACTCTAAGTGGGGAGGCTACAACCTCGACGTAGCATGGGATCACAAAATTTATACCGCGCACAAACTAGGGGAGCTACCCCTTCGGCTACAACCGAAACACCCATGCCCCCGGACCGGATGACTGGCTTTAATCCATGGCCATGGGACCCTCATCACGGCCTCTCTGTACGGTGTGTGCTAGAAAGGGGTTGAAAACTTACTAAACCGTACCCTACCTATGGCAGGGACAAGTGGTAGTACGAAGCAAGTATGGGGGTTACTGGAACAAGACTCGATCTACGGCCGACTCAGGAGGTTCAAGTATTCCCTATATGATTGTCATAACAAATATATTCCCAATAACAGATAAGCTTAACACTCATCAAGCCTCACCATGACATACCGGACATACTCGTCTCAATGAGGAACTAGGGATAAGCTCGTGTCTACCCAAGACCGCGACCTTCCCGGCTTCCTTCCGGTATGCATGAGAAGCTTACGAGGATGATCACTATCACCAGCATATCCATTTATAACAGCAAAGAAATCTCCATTGTGCACTCATGCGTATGATCTTATCGTCACATAAAATAGCGTATGCTCCGAGTCAAGGTGATGTTGTAACCGTATCAACAACATCCAAAAATATTATGCCAGGGTTCAGAATGCTTGCCTTCAAGTGTATGCATGTGGGGTGCACTTTTTGAAGGTTGCCTTTTTCTCCAAAATCCTATTTTTGAGAAATATTCAAATAACACATATTCAAAAACAGTACAAAAAGTTGTCCTAAATATTTTTGAAATAAATCTTAAAATAAACTAGATGAAATTTGAGAGAGGTAGGAAAAAGAATCAACTCATTTGGAGTTTTTTTAAAAGATATAGCCAGTCAAAGTTCTGTTTTTAATAAAACCAGAAAAAGAAAACGTTTCGGTACATAATACGCTTTCGGGGTAGGGGATACGTACTCGAGACTTTTGCGCTTTCACTTAACCAGAGTGGACGGCGCGCGGGTCACTGACAGTGGGTCCAGGGGGGCCCACTGGTCAGGTTTGACTTGTCCTTTTCTCCCTCTCTCCCTCTGCCCGAACGGTGGCGGGACTCCGGCGATCGCTGTCGACGAACGGCAGCTCCCCACGGGGCCCCGAGGGCAGGGATGGATCCGCCAGTCTGGGGCGGTCCTCCCGGTGGGCGCTAGGCAGGTGGGGACAGAGGAAGCCGGCGGCGGCGAGCTCCGCGGCGGACGGTGGTTCGGGAGCAAATGGGGCTTCGGGCTACGGTGGTTCCCGATCAAGTTTGGGAGGTGGGGTGGCTCCGCAAGGTCTAGGGGGGGTCGAATGACGGCGTTGGATGGACCGGGGAGGGTCTGGTTGCGAAGCATTGCACTAGATTGTGGCGGCGACCGAACTGGCCGGAGACGGGAAGAAAGCTTCCCGACGTCGATTGCTGGGTGATGGGGGCACTAGGGGGTTAGAATGAGGTTGCCTGAGTGCTAGGTTGAGCTCGGGGTCCCCTTATATAGGCGCTCGAGGTCGGTCCCGCGGCGGCCGTGGATAGGATCGCCGGCGACCGCTGTTCTGTAGCTGCAGGACTATGTGGCGGCGACGAGCGCGTGCCGACGGGCTTGTGGATAGGCTCGGGCTGTTCTCAGGGGGCAGCTGGCGCGCGCGGGTGGCTTGGGCGGCGCCGTCCACGGCAGAGCCCGCTACCGACGCCGGCGTGCCGCCAAGGGAGCCCTGACGGCGGCGCTGTAGGGCGCCAGGGAGGCTTGGAGGGTTCTGGTGAGTGGGCGAGTGCAGGGCGTGGCTCTGCAGGCGAGCAAGGGCCAGGGGTGCAACGCGGCGACCCGTGCGCACGCACGTGCAAAACGCGCGCTCTGGCCGCGCCCAGAGCACGCACGCCAGGTGCTCGACGAAAAGCCAGCGCGTGCTAGAGAGCTTGGGTGATGCTGGTAGTTAACAGGCCAGGGTTAGGGATAGCTAGGAGGTTAGAGGACATGCTGGATGGGTCAGGGGCTCAAATCCACAATGCAAACTAGAAAACATGCCAAAACTGTTCCTGCACACAAGGTGTTCGACAGAATGCCATGGGCATCTAGGCAACTCTTGGGGTGGCCAAAATCTCCAGATCCTGGTCTCTTTAGGAGCTAAAGAAGGTGGTAAGGTTAGTTTGGCAAAAACAGAAATTTGTTAGTGCAAGTTTTTGAGAAAACCAGTTTTGGGCAGAAACTAAAGGCTATCGTTGCATGCACTAAAAATCCTCCAATAGGTCCACTCTCCTAGACTTAAGGGTTTTGCAGGGAGGGCTATAAGCAGGAAAAAGCTCATGGGCACCAGAGCAAAATAAATTAGGGTTGCAGTACAAATCACCAAACTGGACCAGAATGAAAATGAGGTTGATTCACTCAAATTTTTCAAAGAACATCACTGGGTTTTTGCATGAAGTTGAATTATGAGCATCTACTGACATCTCCAAACACTTGGAAGGATTTTTAAAAGGATATTTAAATAGGTTATAGTGCAAAAATACCTACTGGACCAGATTTGAAAAGTTGATGTAGAGCTCAAAATCTCCAATAACCAAAAGATGTTTTTGTATAAAAGTGATGTGGAAACATCACATGACATCTCCAAATTTTGGTGAAAATTTTAAATGCGTTTATCAAATGATTGCAGTGCAAAAGGGGCTCCAAATTTATGAAAGATCATTTTAAAAGAATAAAGCTCTAAAAAAAATTATGCAAATAAATCCACTGATAAAGAATTGTTTTTATAAAGAGGGCATACAAGTCCAATAATACTTTTGGAAAGTTTCCACTTGAGGTAAAAACCCACAATATTAAAGAGAAGAGGGGTTCTGAAATCAAAGGAGAAATCTAGAAAAATAAAAATTTAATTTCCTGGCAAAATTTTAATTAATAAAACAAGGGCAAATTTTTGGGGTGTTACAACATTGCATGTTTAAAGTTTATTATGTAGTTCATAAACAAAAGTTTGTCCTTCTCAATTTAAGTTTTCAGTTGTACAACCAAGTTCCTTCTTCATACCATGTAAATTACACTATACAGAGCAAGTGATCTTCTTTTGCACTGCATGTATGCTTCTGTTCTTGATCCATAATCCAGTGGTGTGGTGAACCTACCCACTACAGCACAATGTCATATTCTGCAATGTCTTAACTATGAACAATGTCATATCATTCTACTATTATTTAAACCATCTCCTTATTTGCCAATCTGAAATGGGAAAAATTGAGAGCACACTAACCATTGATACTTATGAGTTCTTGATCTGTAATCCAGTGGTGTCGTGAAGCTGCCAACTCCTTCACAATGTCATTTACTGCCATGTCTTGACTTGAACAATACCATATTGTGTTAATGCAATTTTAAAATGTGTCACTTTATTCATCAGTAAGAAATGTGATTAATTGTCAGCACTAATACTTTTATGTGCAAAACTTGTCATCTGTCTGCTTGTTTATCTTTCAGAGTGAGGAGGATATAAGTGTTAAACAAGCGCAGTCTCATCAGCTTGCTCATCTGCTTGCGCTGCAGCTCCCCAGTAGGGCTAACCTTTCTTGAACTCTATTGAAGTGCTGTCGGTTTTGTATATTATTTTGTCGGCGTGTTTATTTGCACTGGTTGCGATCTTTGATGCCCAGTGTATGTAATTTGCTATCTGCTTGTGCTTTATTATCATAGTGGCGAACTTTGATGCCCAGTGGATGTAATATGCCGTAATTTCTTTCTTGTATAGTCTAGGTTTTTTCTTATTCACGATGCTGCAGTTATTTTATTATATATATATATATATCCTATCTTCGCAGTAAACCGGCCAAACCATAAAATTACGGTACATAATCGGGCCGTCATGCAATCATGATGTATGATCCGCATCATGGGCCCCGTCATCTTGGTCCTTTAAAAGGCCTAAATGTAAACTGGCCCACTAGTAGATTCTAGCCTTTAATAGGCGGAGTAAACCGCCAGCCCTCTTTTCACAAGAAAACTCAATGGGCTTTTAGAAGGCTGAGAAGTAGGTTGGGCCTGAAATGTGCCGAACAGCTCACGGGCCGGCAGCAGCCTGAAATGGACCCCGGCCCATGATTGTGCCAATCAAATCATGGACTTTTAACAGGCCAAAATTGTCTCGGTCCTTGTTTGGCCCAATCAGGTTATCGGCTGCGAGCAGACCGGATGCAAACCGGGCCGTAGTTAGGCCCAACTATATGACGGGCTTTTAACAGGCCGAAATTTGTATAGGGCCGAAATGTTAAACGGGCCCTTAACAGGCCGAAACTAATATCAGGCCGAATTACTAAATTGGCCTTTAGCAAGTGGTCCCAAACGCATAGCGTAAAGTTGATGGGCCGAATCTGATATGGGCCATAATTTAGCACAAAGCCTCTTAAAGGGCCGGACCTGATCTGGGCCGTAATTTGGCCCATAAGGTGGTAGGCTTTTAATGGGCCGTATCTCATATGGGCCATTATTAGGCCCGGAACATGGCAGACCATTAATGGACCGGATCAAATATGGGCCGGCATTTGGCCCAAAACATGGCAGCCAGTTAATGGGCCGGCCTACTAGGGTCCTCAAAATCTTGTGGGCCTACAGCTGGGCTGGCCCATTAATGTTGACGAAATCTTGTGGGCCTTCAGCTGGGCCGGCCCATTATGGTCCACAAAAATCTTGTGGGCCTTCACCTGGGCCGGCCCATGATGGCCCGCAAAAATCTTTTGGGCCTTCACCTGGGCCGGCCCATTATGGCCTGCAAAATCTTGTGGGCCTTTAGCTGGGCCAACCCATTATGGTCCGCAAAATCTCGTGGGCCTTTAGCTGGTCCGGCCCATTATGGTCCGCAAAATCTTGTGGGCCTTTAGTTGGGCCGGCCCATTTAAACTTTATGGGCCACTTTTGGGCCGGTCCACGTGTCAACATAGCATAGGCGCATCTCGCCCATTGGATGAGTGACACCTGTGCCAACGCAGAGCTGACACGTGTTTCCTGCAGCCAATGATGATTTTACACGTGGAAAATCCCCATTGGTCCAGCCTGATAACGGGTTATCGGATCCAAAACCGGACCCGATAGCTTAACGACGTTCCGTTACGGTGGATGCCACCTGTCGGTCACCCTTGACGAAAGCACTTCTGTGACGCGCGATTTATCGTAATGGAAGTGGACACTTCTGTGATGATAATTTTGGTAATGTCATGGAACACTTCTACGACAGCACAGGTATGACTATCTTGATTCTGTCATAAAATCGTCATGGATGTACATGCATGACAGAAAAGGCGACCTACTGTGACAAACACATATCATCACGAAAGTGTATATTTTTGTAGTGTAATGAAAGGGATGAGGATTGTAGTTCGATCTAGGAGCATCCAATGGTGCAGATGTACAATCCGTGGAGTTTGGGTTCTGGCCAATCAGAACGCATGACTACATCGCGCGCAGTAGGGGGCATCGGCCACGGTTTGGTAGGCACACGACTTTCATGAATGAACCGTGTGCTATTTGGAAACATTTACATCAAGTAACAACATATTTTTGTTTAAATAAAGACGTGAGTTCATTGTTTCTCCTGGATTTTTTCCATGATATATATATATATATATATATATATATATCAAAACCATGCCGCAACTACATGTGGGTGTTAGCAAGATCATTTGTGTGTCGCTTTATGAGTTTTCATTTATTGTCCGAGAAATGGGGAGAATTTTCAAACATGTCGGCCGCGAGGTGCGGCCACCGGCGTAGGCCTTGTTGGTATTTTAATTACAGGAAATGCATATAGAGTCTGAAAATCATGAAAATCAGCGTGTCACCATGGCGTGCTCTCACGACCCCATGGAAAAAGTTTGGTAAAGTTCGGCACAAGTTTTGATGGTACCTTTGGAAACCGGAGCATCTCACAAGAAGGATCATAGTTTCCAAAAGGAGACATGGCAATTCGGACTCCATTCGTCGGTGACTTCATCGTTCTGCCTTGAAAAAAATTCTAGAGTAAGAAATCACCAATATACCCTAGGTTTGATTTGCTGGCCCATTTCAGGCCTCATTTGTTATATTTCAGCCATTTCTTGCATTTACCATGCATTTAGTGCGTATAAAATGAAAACCCTACTACAACTACATGTGGGTGTTTGCAAAGAAGGTGTACAAATCATTTTTGTGTCACTTTGCGAGTTTTGATCCATTGTCTCAGAAGCAGGGATAATTTTCAAACATTTCAGCTACAAGGGGTGGCCACCGACGTAGGCCTTGTTGGCATTTTAATTACAAGAAATGCGGATGGAGTCTAAAAATCACAAAAATTGGTGTGTCAATGTGGCATGCTCTCACGACACCGTGGAATTTTTTTGGTAATGTTTGGCACAAGTTTTGATGATCACTCCTTGGAAACCGGAGCATCTCACAAGAAGGATCATAGTTTCCAAAAGGAGACATGGAATTCAAACTCCAGTGGCTGGTGATTTCATCGTTTCACCTCATACAAATTTCCATGGTACGCAATCACCATTATACCACGGGTTTGATTTCTGGCGCATTTCAGGTCTTGTTCCCTATATTATAAGCCATTTTTTTGCATTTACTGTGCATTTTGTGCATATAAATGAAATCCCAACCGCAACTGCATGCATGTGCTGATGAAAGGGATGAGGATTATCTTTCCATTTGGGAACATCCAACGGTGCATACGTACAATCCGTGGGGTTTGGGTTTTGGCCAATCAGAACGCACGACTACATCACACGCGCAGTAGGTGGGCATCGGCCACGGTTGGTCGGCACATAGCTTTGATGAATGAACCATGTGTTATTCGCAAACCAGATTGCATATGTTCTGTTCATACATATGATGACCCACAAGTATATGGGATCAATTTAGCTCTTTTCGATAAGTAAGAGTGTCGAACCCAACGAGGAGGAGAAGGAGATGACAAGTGGTTTTAGCAAGGTAATATCTGCAAGTGCTGAAATTGTGAGTAACAGAGTAGTTTGATAGCAAGATAATTTATAACGAGCAAGTAGCGATAATAGTAACAGAAGTGCAGCAAGATAGCCCAATCATTTTGAGGCAAAGGACAGGCCAAAATGGTCTCTTATAATAAGCAAAGCGTTCTTGAGGGTACACGGGAATTTCATCTAGTCACTTCCATCATGTTGATTCGATTCATGTTCGCTACTTTGGTAATTTGATATGTGGGTGGACCGGTGCTTAGGTGTTGTTCTTACTTGAACAAACCTCCTACTTATGATTAACCCTCTCGCAAGCATCCACAACTACGAGAAAAGTATTAAGAATAAATTCTAACCATAGCATTAAACTTTTGGATCCAATCGGTCCCTTACGAAATAGCGCATAAACTAGGGTTTAAGCTTCTATCACTCTCGCAACCCATCATCTAATAACTACTCCACAATGCATTCCCTTAGGCCCAAATATGGTGAAGTGTCATGTAGTCGACATTCACATGACACCACTAAGGGAATCACAACATACATACTATCAAAATATCGAACACATATCAAGCTCACATGATTACTTGCAACACGATTTCTCCCGTGACCTCAAGAACAAAAGTAACTACTCACAAATGATAATCATTCTCAAGATCAGAGGGTAATTAAATAGCATATTGGATCTGAACATATAATCTTCCACCAAATAAACCATATAGTAATCAACTACAAGATGTAATCAACACTACTAGTCACCCACAAGCACCAATCTATAGTTCTGGTAACAAGATTGAACACAAGAGATGAACTAGGGTTTGAGATGAGATGGTGTTGTTAAAGATGTTGATGGAGATTGCCTCCCCAAGATGGGAGAGTTGTCGGTGATGATGATGACGATGATTTCTCCCTCCGGGAGGGAAGTCCCCCGGCGGAATCGCTCCGCCGGAAGGCAAAAGTGCTCCTGCCCAAGTTCCGCCTCGAGACGGCGGCGCTCTATCCCGAAAGTACTCTCTTTTATTTTTTCTAGGTCAAAATGACCAATATACCAGAAGATGGGCACCTGAGGTGGGCTTGGGTGAGCACAACCCACCAGGGCACGCCTGGGGGCCCAAGCGCGCCCCGGTGTCTTGTGCTCACCAGGGTGGCCCCCTCTGGTACTTATTTGCTCCAATATTCTTAATATATTCCATAAAAATTCTCCGTAAAGTTTCAGCTTGTTTGGAGTTGTGCAGAATAGGTAGCCTGACGTAGCTTTTCCAGGTCCATATTTCCAGCTGCCGGAATTCTCCCTCTTTGTGTGTACCTTGCATATTATGAGAGAAAAGACATTAGAATTACTCCAAAAAGCATTATTATGCATAAAAACATCATAAATAATAGTAGGAAAACATGATGCAAAATGGACGTATCAACATACTAGAGTGAGATCAATTGAGTGTGCTACCTCTAGGGTATATAATCATAAATAGTTCAAATTCATTGCCTGGGCTGACAACATATCAAGGTCAACATATTAATTGTTCTTAGATCAATGGAAGGTCGGGCATAATTTACAAATTGAGTACATGTGACAGTTCTAAATTGAATGAATTAAGTTGCAGAATAGGCATAAAAATAGTGTTACGGCTTAGTTCCCATGTACATGGGGGAACTGGGATCATTAGGTTGACCCAAAACAAACTTAGGTTTTTTTGATGATTTTAAGCCTCTCTGTTTGGCTAGTGCATGATCCCTTGGCTGGCAACTCAGCAAATTCATCGTACACATCCTCATCAGCAACATCCTCGACGCCCAGTACCCTCCTCTTCCCATGCATCACTGCATGACAGTTCTTATGCAAGGGGTCTGTCGCATAGAAAATCTAGGTAGCATCACTGACAAGAATGAACGAGTCCATGTGATATGCCATCTTTGACTTGTTAACACATGTGTTCTTGCAATCATCAACCCTTACCTGACTAAGAGGGATCCATGTGCACCTGAATAATGCCACCTTAAATTTCACATAGTTAAGCCCCCAAATCTCTTTGATGGTTCCACAGTGTACCCTTTTATCACCTTCATCTACAGTCATGCATTTTATTCGAACAGAGTTGTTCTAATATGAGGTATTCTCATCATGTTCCTTAGTGTAGAATGTGTAGCCATTTATGTCATGCGCTTGGTACATCAATACCGTAGGTGATGGCTTTTGTGCCAACTAGGTAGCAATGTCATGGATCCGCGTGCCAAACGATCCTTCAGCCATCTGTTGTAGTCCTTATTGTGCGCCTTTATATCGACATCTAATGCATGCACCTTGGGCAACAAGCTTTGTTGTATCACCTCCAAGTGTTCATCAGCATAAGCGTCGAGATCTCAGTTGTTAAGCGGTACCGTCAAATGGGCTTTGTCGGCCAAATCTCCGAGTGTAGCATTTTGCATGCCAGTAAGGACCGGCTTACCTTCCAACCTTCCCTCGTGGCGAGAGAGGGGCAAACCTATAGGTCTTTGTTTCATGTATTCGGTGCAAAACCAACCACCTCGTCCGCGGTATAACCTTGTAGGATGCTTGCCTCTGGATGGCTTCGGTTCCGACAATAGCGCTTCAATATTCCCATGAACCGCTCGAAACGATACATGTTGCGAAGTAACACATGACCACAATACTTTATCTCATCGACAAGGTGCACAGTGAGATGGACCATGACATCAAAGAATGACGGTGGGAAAACATCTCTAGGCTGGACAATATTCTTGCAATATCCTCTTGCCTTGAATCCAGCTCTTCAGGATCTACCACTTTCTGCCATAGTTTGTTGAAGAAATCACAAAGATCAATGAGTGTGTTTCTTATATTGTCGATGGCCACTGGGAGGATTTGTGTCAACATTACGTGGCAATCATGTGACTTCATGTGTGTCAACTTCATTTTACCTGAGATCACATCCACGAGACTTCTGATGTTTGCGGAGTAGGAAGAGGGTGTCTTAACTGACAACAAATAGTCGAAGAACTCTTTTGCTTCTTTTGTACTGAAATTTTAACTGTGGCGAGCGTGGAGGAATTTGTTATCATCTTCTGCTTCATTCTTGTGTTTTGATTGATCACCAAGCATATCGAGTCATGCACCGTCACCATCCTATGTTTTACCTTTAATCTTGAGCAGAGTACCAAGGATGCCGTCACATACGTTCTTCTCTATGTGCATGACATTGATGTAGTGACGTACACATAGAATCTCCCAGTAAGGTAATTCCCAAAACATCGATTTCTTCTTAAACACTTTATCCCTGGGTGTTTGCTTCACCATCAAAGTGTGGTTCTTGCCAAGAACAACTTTAATTTGTTTAGCCATGTTCTGGACCAACTTCCCAGGATAAGGTCTTGGGACCAAACCTACCTCTGCCGTACCATCAAATTCATCTTTCATCTTTCGATATGGGTGATCTTTCCATAAGAACCTACGATGACGCAAATACACGGTCGTGTGTGAGTTGGGAAGAAATCTGCTTGTTGTCCTATCCATGCATGTGACACACCCTACATCTCCCCTTGTTTTCTGCCCTAGTGTGTTGCCTAATGCCGACATATCTTCAATGGTGCGCAGCAGCATCACATGTAGATCGAAAAACTCCTTTTTGTAAGCATGATGACATTTTACAACATGCTCTTTTACCCACAATGTCAGTAGTTCTTCTACCAGTAGCTGAAACTAAATGTCGAAGTCATTTCTAGGTTGCTTCGGGCCTTGGATAATCATTGACATCATGATGTATTTTTCTTCATACACAACCAACGACCAAGGTTATATGTGCACAGAAGCACCGGCCATGTGTTGTGTTTGGTGCTCATATCGCCAAATAGATTCATCCCGTCAGTACACTCCCCGAGCCTTATACATCTAGGATCCTTGGCAAAGTATTCATACTTGTTGCGGATTAATTCCCACTAAGCCCCATCTTTTGGGTGCCTCATATATTTATCCATAGTTCGCTCATCATGATGCCACCGCAGCCTCTTTGCCTCTCTAGGGTTTGCAAACAAACACCTCAACCTTGCAATTAAAGGCAAGTACCAAACAACCTTGAATAGGATTCCTGTCTTGGTCTCGTTGTCCAATTTGTACTTGTCCTTTGCTCTCGTGCGCTTGTATCATGAATTCTTGCATGTGGGACATGCCCGCAAATCTTTATACTCACCACGGTACAATATACAATCATTCACACAAGTGTGTATCTTCTGTACCAATGGGCAAACAATTGTCTTCGCTTCGTTCGCGCTTTTGGGGAGCACATTATCTTCAGGAAGAATTTCTTTGAAAAGACCTAACAACTCTGTGAAGCCCTTGTTTGATAGACTATTTGTTGCTTTAAATCTGAGAAGCACCAGTGTGGCACTCAACTTGGAATATTTCTTTTTGCAACCTAGATACAAATCTTTCTTGGAGTCCGCATCAATGGATGGCAGATCCTTATACCTAACCATATATTTTTCTGGGCCCAAATCTACAATAATAGCAGCAAAATCTGGAATATCAAGGTCATCGTCTATGTCACTGTCTTGGTTTTTTAGTGGGGTCTTTGGCTTGTGTGTGCTCCATTGGTAGCTTGACGCCTCTGCCCTGATGTTAGATTCAACATCCTTGTGATTTGGCATCTCATAGCCCTAGGTACATTCATCCATGACTGTCTCTTCACCGTGTCTAGTCCAACGTGTATATCCGTCCATGAATCCCCGTGTTAGTAAGTTGTACTCGACATCCGTAACTTCATGTATTGGCACAATGTCGGGGGAAATGACACCTATGGGATCACGAGGATCCCTTCTGCGGTTGGCAGGTGCGAGGTTGTGCAAAGAGTGGGTCTAGTAGTTAGCACGAGGAGATTTTACACAGGTTCGGGCCGGGAGATGTGTAATACCCTAGTCCTGCTTTGGTGTGTATTTGAGCGTTCTTGAGCTCTTGAACTAGGTACGGTGCGTGCGTAGTCCAAAAGGTCCGAATCCTTCCTCGGTACGCCTCGGGCCTCCTTTTATAGGTAAAAGGGGTCGCCACAGTGGCACACAGGAGGTGGAAAGTATGTACAGTGTCCAAGCTTATCGCCTGGCATCACAGGACAAAAAACATTAAATGCGCTACTTAGGTGTCCTCTTGCTTTATCGGGGACATCAATGAAGCCCGTCCCGTCCGTCGCCGCTTCGCCTTGCTCCGACACGCGTCCAGGCCAATGAGGCATGCAGCGCCATGTAGGCTGGCAGGCTACTGAGCTGGTGCGGTGCCAGGGTCTTCATGAAGATTTGCATGCCACCACGCAGGTGCTTGACTAGTTGGCTTAGGAGCCACGTACTGCCATATGGGTACTTGCTTAGTTGGTGGGTCGTCCGCTGAGCTGGGGTGGTGACGGGGCGGTGAGGTCTTGCCGCGGTCTTGCTGATATTCCTGGCAAGGGTCTTGCCGGGGCCTTGTGGGCGCCCTCGGCAAGAGTCTTGCCGGGGCCTCGTGGCTATCTTCGGCAGGAGCCTTGCTGGGGCCTCGTGGGCATCCTCGGCAAGGAGCCTTGCTGTTGTCTTGTTTTCTGTTTCCTATCTAGGCCTAGCAGGCCCTTTGTCTTCACAAAGATCTGCATGTCACTACACAGGCCCCTCCCGAGCCTGGGTTCCAATGTTGTTGATGGTGTCGGAACTCTCAGGCTCAAGGGTGGTGGCCTTGCTGGTGTTGGGTAAGTTGCCCCGGCAAGGCTCTTGCCGGGGCTGCACGCAGGCCACCCCGGCAAGGGTCTTGCCGGGGAAAGTCTATCTTGTTGCCTCGTTCTCTGTGCCCGTGGTTGGAGCGCTGCTCTGGTGATCTTGTACTTTTGCTTCCTTCCTCTGCCCCGCTGAGTGTGGCCGCAGGCGCGGCTCCGACTGCCCATGCACAAGTAAAGGGATACAAAGAAGGCCCCCTACTTTTGTACACCGACAGGAGCCCCCGGGCCTGGGCCACACATAAGCGCGGCGCGTTGTTAGGCTAGGCCCAGAACGGTGCACGGGCATGCGGGGCTGAGTTTTACTACAGTAACTTCCCTCGCCAGTTGCGCTTCCCCATGACCCACGTTGAATGCGCGACGTGGGGGTCGAGCATGGGGCGGTTGCTGCACGCGCGCGTCACATCGTGGTAAATGGTAAAGAGGCGGCGTGCGCCTTCCCCATAAAAAGGAAAAACCGCAGGCACGATGCTCATTTACCCTCTGCGCCTTTTCCAATCTCGGAACCGCCGTTCCCCTCTTCTTCCTCAGGTGAAAAGTTTGAAGCTCTCGCCTCTGCTTGCCGCCGCTGTGCCCCCATTGCTCTCGATCCCTTATCTCTTTCTCAGCCGCCATGACACCCAAAACCAGCAAGAGCAAGGGAGTGGCCAAGGATGCCGGGGAGAAGGAGGTGCCGGAGAGCGAGGCGGCGCTTCGGATGCAGCACGCCTACTTCCCTTCGATGGTCGACGCGATCCACCTCAGGGACTACTTCTTGCCTCTGTGGGGGAGGGCGACGACGGGGCACCCTGCCACGTGTATCGTCCCCGCCGATTTCATCAAGGCCGGCCCAAACCGGTACCCCTTCTTCGTCGTCTACTTCCCTTGCAGGCCCTGGCCCCTTTTTCTAACTTCTTCAACGACGTCATGCACACCTACGGCTTCCATCTTCTGGATCTTACGCCGAATGCCGTGGCGTACGTGGCCTTCTTCGCCCATCTCTGTGAGGGCTTCGCCGGAGTGCTCCCCAGCACGGCGCTCTTCCGCCACTACTTCTACCCCCGCATCCAGCCAGGGGGTGCCATCTCTGACTGCGTCACCTAGATCCTAAGGACCCAGGAGAAGGGCACGTACCTAGAGGGCGCCCAGAAGGAAAGGTGGAAGGAGTGGCGGAGTCGGTGGTGCTGGATCGAGGAGAAGGATCCACCGGAGTTCTGTCGGGTTTGTTAGAGTCCGCCGGTCCGTCGCAAGGACTGGAGCGACCTTGATGTCAACGACAAGAAACTATCCGTTGCCACCACCAGGATCCATCGCCTCACCGAGGCCGGGCTCACCCTCGAGATGATTGGGGCCGATTTCATCCATCGCCGAATCGCCCCTCTGCATAACAAGGGGAGGCCGGCCTGGGATTATAGGAACGTGGCTGATGTCATGAGGCTCCGCCCCGGGTTGAAGCACAACTTCACGGTGATGGGGCACGCCCATTTCTGCTAGAGGCTCTTCCAGCTCAAGGTGAGTGACGACGGCAGGGCTGAGAGGATCGGCAGGGTCGAGAAGGCCGTCAAGACGTCTTTCTTTGGGTTGCCAGCGGGGGTGGTCCCGCTGAGCAATAATTCTCGCCGGACCGAGATCATCGCCATGATGCCAGACTTCAACGCGCATGGCCTCGACCCAAGCTGGGCCGAGACGGAAGTGGAGCGGGTGCAAGAGTTCTTCGACAATTTGTCGGAGAGGTACGTCCGCGACGAGCCACTGCTCATCAAGGACACCACCAAGGAGGAGCTGGACTACATCGCTGCCAGGGCGGCGGAAGCGGCACTTGCCCGGGAGGCCGGCAGCACCGGCGCCACGGAGGACGAGGCCAACATGGCCGCGGAAGAGAAGGAGCTCGCCCAGTGGGCGGAGTCTTCCTGGGAGGCCAGCGGCGCCGGTGCTGGGGCCCCGCTCATTGAAGACACGGGCAACGAATCGTCCGAAGAGGAGGCCGAAGCGGACGACCCTCCGGCCACGGGGAAGAAGCACGTCCTGCAGCGGGCGAGCTCCGGTGAGCCGGTCTAGCCCGGCAGGAGCACGCAGCGGCAACCGGCTCAGGAGCAGCCCGTGCGCCAGACGAGGGCGATGAAGGCCGCGGCAGCAAAGAAGACGGTGAAGGCCGCGGTGGCGAAGAAGATGGCGGCTGCCTCCTCCTCGTCCAAGCAGCGCTGAACCCCATCCCCTTCTCCCCCTCCTTCGGACAGCACCCTGGAGGCCGAGTTCGACCTCGGGTCTTTTAGCCCGAAGAGGAAGAGGAAGCCAGTGGAGGAGGAGGTGGAGGACGAGTAAGTATTTCGCCCCCATCATCTCCTGACCTCACGCCTGTGTTACCCTCCTTTGACTTGTTGTTATCTTTACAAGGACACGGAGACGCTGGCCCAGAGGGTGGATAAGAGGGCCAGGGCCTTGACGAGCGACAAGCCCCCGGCCGGCGCTCCGCACACGCCAGTGGTGGTGGAGATCAGCCCGGACAACAGCCCCCGGCGCAGCCCCCGCTTCAGCCCCCAGCATGAGTTCATTACTCACTCTTCATTGACAGGCGTCAGGACATGAATCCTTGGTGCTGACCTTGCCGGGTTTGTAGGAGGAGAGCGGCTACAGGAGGAGCCACTGAGGGCCACTCCCAACACGCCGCCCTCGTCGACCACGCCGCCCAGAGGGGCGTCCCCGGCAAGGGCACCAAGAACCGAGCCCATGCGCACGGAGGAGGAGGCGAACTTGGGTGCTGGTGGTTTCGTCCCGACAATGAATGTTGGCGGGGAGGGAGCCACTTCTTCTCAGCCCGGCGTGGGTAAGTTCTTTGCTTCCCGTCCCTGTTCTTTATTTTGTTCTGAGTTTTGATCTTGGCCTCGCTCCATTTCTTTTACTGGTTTTTAGATCCTCCCTCGATGGACCAGGATGACATTGACATCTTCATCGAGGAGGTCGCCAGGGATGCTGAGGCCGAGGCCACCATGGTTGCGGCCGGGGAAGCCACCAAGTTTGCTGCTGAGGAGGCCGTCAAGGGGCCTGCCGGGGAGACCAGCGAGACCGCTGCCAGGGAAGCCGGCGAGGGGCCTGCCGGGGAGTCCGGCAAGGCTGCCTCCGAGGAGGCCGCCGAACAGGAGGCGGCCAACGACCAACCTTTCTCCCTTGCAGCCCCTGCCTTGGACAAGTATCTGAAGGTGGGCGACAACTTGTTCGTCCGCCTCCCCGGGACGGCGTGCAGCAGAGCGCCAGCCAAGGGGGAGGTGTTCGACGACGAGACGCTTGCCACCGCCGGGCTCCAGGTTGTTGATGAACCGAGTGTCGGCGGCAACGGTTCTCAGGAGGAGCAGCTTCTCCAGGCCATGAGCGTCAACTTCCAGAAGCTCTAAGCGCTCCATCGTGCCTGCCTTGACAAGGCGAAATCCAAGATGGCGGCGGTGGACAAGGCGGAAGCTGATTTTGAGGAGCGCTTCACTCAGACGCAGGCCTGGTTCCGCGAGGCCCAGGAAGAACTGAAGGCTGCCCAGGGCGAGGTGGCTGAGCGCAAACGAGAACTCATCCTGAAGCAGGCTGATATCGAGAAGGCCCAGGATCTAGCGAAGGAGCAGGCCGCCAAAGACGAAGCCGCCCGGCAATAGCAGAAGGCCCTGCTGGACTCCCAGGAAGAAGACCTCGTTGCCCGTGAGCATGTGCTTGCCACCACGCTCCGCGGCAAAGACGAGGAAATCAGGAAGATCGTCGCGCAGCGGACCCAGGAGCTGGAACAGAGGCACATGGACACACTCGACGCTCTGACCCGGGATCACGCCGACAAGGTGAAGGAGCTGGAGCTGGAGCGGGATGGGCTGAAGAAAAAGGTCTTGGAGCTGACGGAGGAGAAGGACACGGCAAACAACGCTTTGGCGGATGCGCAGGCCGCAGTCCTCGGCAAGGCCGAGCTACTCTCCAAGGCCAATGACTCCATCAATGACCTGAAGCTGAAGTTGGATGGCCTAGAGGGGACGCTTTCGGAGGTCAGGGCCCGGGAGGAGACCCTGACCAAGGCTCCGGAGGAGGAGAAACGGCTGCAAAGGGATGGCGCTGCCGAATACGAGGAGTACGCGAAGGGCGTGAACCCCTGGATCAGCCGCCTCGTCGACGTTGTAGGGAGGCTCACCGCGCAGCTAGCCGCCATGGGCCTGCCGGATGTTAGGTACTCCCAAGAGCCGAACGTGAGCCCCAATGCCAGGCGGACCCTATTCTTCGAGGGCGTCCTCGGAGCCCTAGAGCGGCTCCGCTCCAACCGAGCAATTTATCTGGCCAATGAGTCCCGGAGGCTCTGCCGGGGTGCCCTGACCAAGGTGCTCACCGAGGTGGTGTTCTAGAACCCCAACGTCGACTTCGCCGATGCGCTGGAGAGCTTGCCGGAGGATGCAGACCTCACGGTGCTCAAGAAGCGTATCGAGCCCATCATCAACTGCGTCGACGGAGTTCAGAGGGTGGAGGGCCAGCGCCGGGACTAGGCACCCCGTTTCTCATCGCCGCTGCGGGTTCATGAGCAAGACAATTTTATCTTAGGTTAGAACCGCAGCTACAATTGATGTAATATAACTCTGCAGTATTTTGAAATGGTGCATGCTATTTTCCCGTTCGACCTCTCTTTGTATGTACGCCCTACGCTTAGTTGGACAGGCTTGCCGGCGCGTAAACCCAAGCCGCGACGCTTTGAGGATGGATCCTTAGAGGCCTGCCAGGTGTGGTTGCTGCCGGGCAAACCACCTTACCGCTCTCAGCGCGGCCGCTTGAACTGTTGAGCGGACTCGAAACAGAACAAGGGCGTTGTCAATAGTGGATAGGCCACCCTGCCGTTCTCAACGCGGCCGCTCAAACTACTGAGCGGACTCAAAGCAGAACAAGGGCATCGCCAATAGTGGGAGGGTCCCATCGCGTGCAAGTTTTGCATACAAAGAGCAAGATCTTTCAAGGAAAATAACTTTATAAAAAGGGAATTACTCAAAGTTTTGCGTGACTTAGCTTTTCTGTCACCACGCGGGTGGTTGTTGCGGCTGCAGACGACACTGCTTCGCCTGGCTGATGGCACAAGAGCGTGGCTGATTGATGCTGCCTTCTTCCTTGAAGCCATCACGATGACGTAACCAACGTGCTCGCTTCTAGACCAGATTTCCACAACTCCCCCCCCTACCTGGCGCGCCAAAGATGTCGGGGGAAACGACACCTATGGGATCACGAGGATCCCTTCTGCAGTTGGCGGGTGCGAGGTTGTGCAAAGAGCGGGTCTAGTAGTTAGCACGAGGAGATTTTACCCAGGTTCGGGCCGTGGAGATGCGTAATACCCTAGTCCTGCTTTGGTGTGTATTTGAGCGTTCTTGAGCTCTTGAACTAGCTACGGTGCATGCGTAGTCCAAAAGGTCTGAATCCTTCCTCGGTACACCTCGGGCCTCCTTTTATAGGTAAAAGGGGTCGCCACAGTGGCAGACAGGAGGTGGAAAGTATGTACAGTGTCCAAGCTTATCGCCTGACATCACAGGACAAAACGCATTAAATGCGCTACTTAGGTGTCCTCTTGCTTTATCGGGGACGGCAACGAAGCCCGTCCCGTCCGTCGCCG
The DNA here is from genome assembly GCF_018294505.1 of Triticum aestivum. Classification (NCBI taxonomy): domain Eukaryota; kingdom Viridiplantae; phylum Streptophyta; class Magnoliopsida; order Poales; family Poaceae; genus Triticum; species Triticum aestivum. Next base: position 330,656,888 of record NC_057802.1, on the reverse strand, counting down.
GTTCGCCTTGCTCTGACACACGTCCAGGCCAACGAGGCATGCAGCGCTGTGTAGGCTGGCAGGCTGCTGAGCTGGTGCGGTGGAGGGTCTTCATGAAGATCTGCATGCCACCATGCAGGTGCTTGACTAGTTGGCTTAGGAGCCATGTACTGCCACGTGGGTACATGCTTAGTTGGTGGGTCGGCCGCTGAGCTAGGGCGGTGACGGGGCAGTGAGGTCTTGCCGCAGTCTTGCTGATATTCCCGACAAGGGTCTTGCCGGGGCCTTCCGAGTGCTCTCGGCAAGAGTCTTGCTGGGGCCTCGTGGGTATCTTCGGCAGGAGCCTTGCCGGGGCCTCGCGGGCATCCTCGGCAAGGAGCCTCGCTATTGTCTTGTTTGCTGGTTCCTATCTAGGCCTCATAGGCCCTTTGTCTTCACAAAGATCTGCGTGTAACTACGCAGGCCCCTCCCGAGCCTTGGTCCCAATGTTGTTGATGGTGTCGGAACTCTTAGGCTCAAGGGTGGTGGCCTTGCTGGTGTTGGGTAAGTTGCCCCGGCAAGGCGCTTGCCGGGGCTACGTAGGCCGCCCTGGCAAGGGTCTTGCCGGGGAAAGTCTATCTTGTTGCCTCGTTCTCTGTGCCCCTGGTTGGAGCGCTGCTCTGGTGGTCTTGTACTTTTGCTTCCTTCCTCTGCCCTGCTGAGTGTGGCCACAGGCGCGGCTCCGACTGCACGTGCACAAGTAAAGGGGTACAAAGAAGGGCCCCTACTTTTGTGCACCGACACACAGCGACTGCATGGACACAAGATGTAATCGTCATTACGAACTCTCTTCTTTGTCCTTTCAGCCAAATTGATGAACTCCGTCACGCCACTGAGATAATCTGAGCTTCTCCGATGCTTCAACCATTCAAATCATTCAATCTGCACCACACAAGAGGTAATTAAAAAAACAACAACATTAATGCATGGACTAGTTGATGGCCAAAGATGCGTGCATGAATCACAAGATTTTATTTTCATAATTACTGAGGGCGCTTGTCGATGTGCAATGACACCTATGGGATCACAAGAATCCCTACTACGGTTGCCTGGGCGCGGGGTTGCGAGAAGAGCAGGATTAGTAACCAGCACGAGGGTCGTTTACCCAGGTTCGGGCCACGAGGATGCGTAAAACCCTAGTCCTGCTTTGGTGGGTGTATTTCAGAGAGTTCTTGAGCTCTCGAACTAGCTGTGGTGAGCGTGTGGTTCAAAAGAGCCGAATCCTTCTCCAGTATGTCATGGGCCTCCTTTTATAGTCGAAAGGGGCTGCCACAGGAGGTGGAAAGGCACACAATGCTATGAGCTTATCGCTCGTATTACAGGACAAGACGCATTTAATGCGTAGCTTAGGTGTCCCCTTGCTTTATCGGGGACGGGGGCGAGGCCCGTCCCGTCCGTCACCGCTTCTCCTTGCTTCGACACGCGCCCTGGCTAGCGACGCATGCGGCCCCATGTAGGCAGGCAGGCAGCCGAGGTGGCACGGTGGTGGAGCCTCCACGAAGATCTGCATGCCGCCACGCAGGCGCTTGATGAGCTAGCCTGGGAGCTGCATGTTGCCACGCAGGTGCCCGCCCAGCTGGTTGGGCTGGCAGCTGCATGTGAACGGTGGTGGAGACTTGGTTGGTGCGGGCCTGGTAGTGGCCCTGCTGGCGTCCTCGGTGAGGGCCTTGCCGGGTGGCCCGGCAAGGGCCTTGCCGTGGCGCGCTGTCGTCCTCGGCAAGGACCTTGTCGGGGGTCTGGTGGCCTTCCTCGGCAAGGATCCTGCTGAGGATCGTCATCTTCTAATCCTCATCTGATCTTGAGTGTTCCTTGTCTTCACAAAGATTTGCATGCCACCATGGAGGTGCCTCCCGAGCCCTGGCCCAACGTGGCTTGCTTTGTTGGTGTGGGGCGAGCTGCCCCGGCAAGGGTCTTGCCGGGGCTGCTGAGGCTGCCCCGGCAAGGGTCTTGCCGGGGGAACCTGCTTCGTCCCTCTGCTCTTTGTGGTCTTGGCCTTGGCGTTGCTCTGGTTATCTTGGGCTTCGGTCTTACCTTGGCTCACCTTCCCTGTTCTGCTTGGTGTGACCGTGGGCGCGGCTCCGACTGCCCGTGCACAGGTAAAGGGGTACGAAAGTGCGCCCCTCCTTTTTTACACCGACAGGAGCCCCCGGGCCTGGGCCACACATAAGCGCGACACGTTGTTGGGCCAGGCCCAAAACGGTGCGCGGGCAGGCGGGGCGGTTTTTACCGCGGCAAAACTTTTCGCGCGCTGTGCTTCCCACGACCCGAGCACGGTGCGGCGTGGCATGGAGGGGTGCGCGTGACGTGCGCGGCATGCATGGGGCGGCTCCTGCACGCATGCATCATATCGCAGTAAATGGGCAGCTCGCGCCTTCCCCATGAAAGGAGGGAGGCGTGGAGGCGCGGCTTATTTACTGCGCGGGGCTGGGTTGCGGTCTCCAAGGCGTCCACACCCCACGATCACGGGGTGGGGAGAGGTCCCTTCACCCGTCCCCTCGATTCTGCACATTTGCCACGCGTCCTCCAAGCGCTTGGGGTCGCAAGCGGTGGAGGCGGGATACCGGGCCGTCGCTGGTTGGGCAGCGGGTCGTTCTCGATTTCCCGCGCCTCTGGTGGCTGGATTGGCCTAGCGGGGCGGCCGAGCCCCAACCCCGCCCCTTTATAAGGAGGGGGAAGGGGGGAATGGCACCCCGCACTCTTCTGTCATCTATCTCCTCCTGCTTCCGCTTCTTCCTTTCACTCGCCATGGAGAAAGGGAATCCTGGTCCTTCGTCGGTGGCGGCGAGGGTCGCCGCTCGACAGCGCGTCCCTCCCCCTCCTGAGCCCGCGGTGGTGGAACCGGACACGAAGGGAAGGGGGAGTGGGCGAGGCTGGGGCAGAGGTCGTAGTGCTCGGGGAAGAGGAGGACGGGCGGCGCGCCGGCTTCGCCCCCGCCAATGATGCATTTTCCGATGGAAGGCCATGTTGGAGACCAGCCCCACGAGTTCTTCATCAGGCTGCGCCGGCCTCCGCGTCGCCGTCTTCCCGCCTCGTTTGCTCGGGAGATGGAGCGTGACCCGCCCCAATCCCTCAGATTGCACATGAGGGGCTGTGGGAATGGGGGCACGCGGGTCGACGTCGACTTCCCGGCTCCTCGGGTCATGTACCTCCGTCGTGGATGGAAGACGTTCGCTTGCATCCACAGCCTGACGATGGGGCTCGTCCTCTATTTCAAATTAATGGAGGACGGGCTGCTCTCCGTCAAGGTCTTCGGAGACTTCGAGACTCGCCTGAAGTGCTGCGTGGAGAGCTCATCCGACGGAGATTCCGGCGATGGAAGCTCTTCCTCGAGCGAAAGTGATGAGGAGGAAAGCGGGGCAGATGATGGGGACGAGTCCAACTAGGCGTCGGACGCCCCGCGCCTGGGCGGGTGCGGCAGCAGCAGCATCTGCACCTGGCCGCTCCTCTGGCAGAGTTTTGCCAGGGGTGGGGCCAGCTCCTTGAACTTCTCGGGGCCGTCTCCTTGGGCGACTGGCGTTGGGAGGTTGCGGAAGAGGAAGAGGGCAGGCGGCAAGGCCGTCAACTCGGAGTACGCAGGCACCGACGCCTTCATCGCGTATTGCCGATCCTGCCGCCTCGTCTTCCAGCTCCTTTCCCGGCACCGTCATCACCGGCCCACCCGTGGGCGGCCACCGAGGTGTTCTCTTGGTGCTTTCTGCTGCTCGTAACTCGCCTATGCGCCCCTTTTGCCCTTTCGCCTCCTTGAACTGCCTCCTGAGGAGAGGGACAAGAAAGGGGATCACGGGCATCTTATCTCTTTTTTAATCTGTAAGCCTTCGGGCCTTGTTAAATTTAAAGCTTGTAATCCCCCTTGTTCATGTTTTTCATTCCTTACGGACTGTACCTGTGTGGGATGCTTTTAATGAAAAAGGGATGTTTGCCGGGTTTTTCGTTCGTGGGTAGACCCCGCGACAAGGAGCGAATCCTTGTTACAATTTAAGATAAACGTTTTCACCCTGCAACAGGCCTTGCCGTCCCCCCACTTCGCTCGACCATTCTCGTGCCCTTGGCGGAGGTAGGGATGAAGCGGGCTTAGGCTCCTCGTTCTACTTCCTTGCCACCGCGACTACAACCAAATCCGGGCCCAGGAGATAATCCTTGGGTATAGAAAAGGGGAGCACGGTGGCCTAGAAATAAGACGAGGTTTCACATATCCCAGTTCCGTTCCAAAATGCATGATAGAGGATGACAGACTTATCTGGATCTGCAGCCCCTGGCAACCTTGTCTTGCCGCGGTTGGATCCTTGTGCTTGCAGCCCCCAGCAACTTTGGTTTGCCAGGGTTGGGACGCCGGTCCGTTTCCTTTCTTCCAAGTAGCTCAGCAGAAGTGCTCATGTGCCATGCGAACCAAAGGAGGACAGAAAAGAAACAGATAGACACACATTCAACCTCTAGGCTAGGGGTTAGTCGCCGCTAAGCACTATCAACCCTAACCAAGGAAGAGACTCGACCTAGCATGCATGTTATAACTTAGGGCGCCAGTGCTTCATTTACTTATGCTCAGGGTCTGCGTCTGGCTTTGTACAAAGGGTTACATGCCTTGCCGGCAAAGCTTGTACAAAAGGTGGCTTGCCGGGAGGCCCGGCAAGCCGCGCCTTATGGGTAAAACTTGCGAAGATGCTCGATGTTCCAGGAGTTGCTCACTGGGACAACATCTTCGGTCTCCAGGTGGACTACGCCGGGCCTAGTGACTCGTATTACCCGATAAGGGCCTTCCCACTTTGGTGTCAACTTGTTGGAATTCTTGGCCGACTGAACGCGCCGAAGAACAAGGTCGCCTTCATCAAAGCTTCGGGCATGAACCTTGTGGCTATGGTAGCGGCGCAGGGCTTGCTGGTAGCATGCTGCTCTCACAGCCGCCCGAAGACGATCTTCCTCAAGGAGCATTGCATCATCTTGCCGCAACTGCTCTTGCTCAAGCTCATCATAAGCGAGCACTCGAGGTGACCCGTATATGAGTTCCGTGGGGAGAACTGCCTCTGCCCCATATACTAGGGCAAAGGGTGTCTGTCCGGTGGCTCGATTTGGCGTCGTCCTGATCGACCAAAGAACTGCCGGCAACTCATCAATCTAGCGCCTTCCACTCTTGTGCAGCTTGTCAAAGGTCTTCGTTCTCAGGCCTCGCAACACTTCAACATTTGCCCTCTCCGCTTGGCCGTTGCTCCGTGGGTGTGCCACGGAAGCAAAACAGACCTTGCTACCGAGGTCTTGAATGTATTGCATGAAGGTGGGGCTTGTGAACTGCGTGCCGTTTTCGGTGATGACTCTGTTTGGCACACCAAAACGGCAGACCAGTCCCTTGAAGAACTTGACGGCTGATTGAGCAGTCACCTTTCTCACTGCTTCCACTTTCGGCCACTTTGTGAACTTGTCGATTGCAACGTGCAAGTACTCAAAGCCCCCGACAGCGCAGGGGAAAGGGCCCAGTATATCGAGCCCCCAGACCGAGAATGGCCAGGAGAGAGGGATTGTTTGAAGGGCTTGAGCTGGTTGATGAAGCTTTTTTGAATGGAACTGACACGCTTCACACTTGGTTACTAGTGCCGTTGCATCCTGGAGGGTGGTGGGCCAGAAGAAACCTTGCCGGAACGCCTTGCCGGCAAGGGCCCTCGACCCTATGTGGGAGTCACATACACCTCCATGTATCTCCGCCAACAGCTCCAGTCCTTCCTCCCGGGGGATGCACTTCAATTTCACACCGTTCGGCCTTCTCCTGTACAGGACGTCATCGACGAACTGGTACAGGGCGGACCGACGCGCTACTTTCTCCTCTTCTTCCTATTCCTCAGGAAGCTCCCCTGTTTGGAGGAATTGGACGGTATGTTGCGCCCATGCCGGAGCCTGGGGCTCGACGGCAAGGACCAAAGGCATCTCTTCCGCCATGGGAGCGGCTGTCTCTACGGCCAGGGCTTGACGCCCTGCCGGAGCCAGTTGTTCTTGGGCAGGCTCAGTGTGCACGGCAACATCCTTGCCGGCCGTCCCAAGGGGCTCAGAGGGAAGGTACTTGCCGGGACCTGATTTCCTCCGCTTGTTCTGCTCTATTGACGGTTCGACGGATGGCTGAGTTAAACAGAGCAAAAAGGTACCCGGCTCCACAGGTAGCTTGAATGTAGCATGCTTTGACAGGTAATCGGCGATGTCGTTCTCCGCTCGGGGGACGTGCTCCGCTTGGATGCTGTCAAAGCGCTCCTCCAGCTTTCTCACCTCATCTACGTAGGCCTCCATCAATGGGCTCTGGTAATCCTTGTTGACCTGCCTAACAACAAGCTGCGAGCACCCCTGACGATGAGCTTCTTAACCCCGAGGTCTGCCGCGATCCTGAGACCGGCGAGCAATCCCTCGTACTCAGCAGTGTTGTTGGTGGACATCTCCCTGGGGAAGTGCATCTGGATCATGTACTTGAGGTGCTCTTCGGTGGGTGCGACGAGCAGCACACCGGCACCGGCGCCTTGCTGCGAGAAAGCCCCATCAAAGTACATGATCCAGTCGCGGTCTGCTTCCTTGCCGGGGAGAGTGGTCTCCTGGATTTCTTCGTCAGGCGTTGAGGTCCATTCTGCAATGAACTCCGCCAAGACTCTGCTCTGGATTGTCGAGGTACTTTCAAACTTCAAACCGGAACTTGATAACTCCAAGGCCCATTCCACAATCCTTCCGGTTGCATCTGGGTTATGCAGTATCCATTGCAATGGGAGGCGGGTGACGACAGTGATCTCGTGGCCTTGGAAGTAATGACGCAGCTTCCTCGAGGCCATAAGGAGGCTGAAGATCAATTTCTGCACACCGGAGTACCTCGATCTAGCTCCCTACAAGAGGGAGCTGACAAAGTAGACCGGGTGCTGCATCATCTTCTTCTTCTGCACCACCTCACTCGACTGCGCGGGCACTGCCTTGGTGGCATCAGACTCTGCCGGGGGCCTCGCCTTGCCGGCACCAGGCCCTGCCGGGGGAATCTTTGGCTTGCCATCCGCTGGTTTTGCCGCCGTCACTGCCTCCTCGTCGACCTCCCTCTGTGCCACCAGTGCGGCGCTGACCACTTGATTCGTCGCCGCCAGATACAGCAGCAACGGCTCTTGTGGTTTAGGCGCAACCAGTATTGGAGTGGAGGAAAGGTATTTCTTCAGATCCTGCAATGCTGCCTCGGCTTCTGGGGTCCACTCCATTGGGCCTGCCTTCTTCAAGATTTTGAAGAAAGGAAGGGCGCGCTTGGCAGACTTGGAGATGAATCGGCTCATGGCAGCGACGCAGCCGGTGAGCCAATGCACATCCTTGATCCGCTTGGGCGCCTCAATCTGCTCAATAGCCTTGATTTTGTCTGGGTTTGCCTCGATCCCGCGCTGCGACACAAAGAACCCGAGAAGCTTGCCGGGCGGAACACCGAAGACACACTTCTCAGGGTTCAGCTTGAGGTTGATCTTGCGCAGGTTGGCAAATGTCTCTTCCAGATCTTGCACAAGAGTTGCCCCGTCTTTGGTCTTGACCACTATGTCATCCATGTATTTCTATGGAGCTGGGGTTCAAAACGAATTTGGACTGCTCTTGCAAACATCAAGCCAGCACTCTTCAACCCGAAAGGCATCCGCAAAAAGCAATACGTGCCACATGGGGTGATGAATGTTGTCTTCTCTTCATCTTCTCTTGTCTTGAAGATTTGGTGGTAGCCCGAGTAGGCGTCGAGGAATGACAACAGATCACACCCGGCCGTGGAGTCGACAATCTGGTCGATGCGCGGCAATGGGAAGGGGTCCTTAGGACAAGCCTTATTGATATCTGTGTAGTCAATACACAACCTCCACTTCCCATTTGCCTTGCGCACCACTACCGGATTGGCCAACCACGTCGGGTGGAGTACTCCTCTCACCAAACCTGCCGCTTCCAACTTCCTGATCTCCTCTGTGATGAACTCCTGTCTCTCCAGGGCCTGTTTTCTGACATTCTGCTTGACGGGCCGCGCATGAGGACAAACAGCTAGGTGGTGCTCAATCATCTCCCTGGGAACACCGGGGATGTCGGATTCTTGCCACGCAAACACGTCGACATTCGCCCGCAAGAAGGTGACGAGCACGCCTTCCTATTTGCTGTCGAGGGTGGAGCCTATGGTGAAGGCCCCTCCCGTGCCATCCTCCCTGACGGACACCTTCTTGGTCTGCGGCGGCTCAGCTCTGGATTTCTTGCTCTTGCTGGTAGAGCTCTCTGGCACGTCATCGACTGTAGCACAACACTCCGAGGAGGTGCGCTTGCCGGAGTGGGTGCGAGAGGTCTTGCTGGGCTTCTTCTTCCCTCCCGGGCCTTCAGCGGCAGGAGCAGGTGCCTTGACGGCAGCTGCTGCAATAGCTTCCCGGTAGTGTTGGTCGGCGCAAATCAGCGCGTCCTTCTTGTCAGAGGGGACGAAGATGATGGTCAACGGCCCGAGCATCTTTAGCATGTTGTAGGCGTAGTGTGATGCCGCCATGAACTTGGCTAGGGCCAGGCGGCCGAGGATCCCGTTGTAGGGCAAGGGGATCTCGGCCACGTCGAAGATGATCCTCTCTGTCCTGTAGTTCAACTCTCCTCCAAACATCACGGGCAGTGTGACTTCCCCTTCGGCTGGCTCCTCCCCAGATTGACCCCTTGAAACGTGCCCGTTTCCTCGAGGTCTTCATCAGGAATTTGCAGCCTTTTAATCACGACGGGCGAGATCAAGTTCAGGCTGGCCCCGCCGTCAACGAACATCTTGTTCACCTTGAGGTTGCATATCGTTGGTGACACCAACAATGGAAAACACCCGACGGCGGTCGTGCGGTCAGGGTGGTCCTCGGCATCAAAGATGAGGGGCGTGCTGGACCACTTCAGCGGCTTCTGAGCGTCCAACAACGGCTCCGCTGCTGTAATCTCACGCGCCCACTACTTGAGCTGGCAGTGAGAAGTATGCAGCGAGGTGCCACCATCGACGCATATGGCCTCCGTAGCCTTCTGGAACTCTTGCTCACCGGACTCGTCGTCCTCGTCGTGATCATCATCTTCTTGTTTCTTGTCACGGCCCCGGGCGGGCCTCTCTTGCTGGTTGTCCTTGCCGGGGCGGCTTCCTTGGCCGCCACGCTTATTGCCGGATCCCTCAGCACCATCCTGACCTTTCTCCTTGTCCCGCCTTTCATACTCGGCCTTTTGCTTTTCAGCAAGCAGCTCGACTTGTCGGCAGTTCTGGAGGTCGTGGCCCTTGGTGCGGTGGATCTTGCAGTACTGCTTGCCGGAGCCCCCTGGCTTGTCGGTGGCTACTAAGGCCCGGCAGGCAGCGCACCCGGCAATCTCCTTGCCGGGGCCGTCTGCCTTGACCTTCTTGGTAGCGCCGGTGTCGTCAGACCCCTCGACGGAAAGTACGGCCTTGCCCTTGCGTTTCCTGTTGTGACGCCGGCCCTTCTTCGTCGGGGTGGCGGCGTCTTCGTCGGTAGAGTCGGTTTCCGCACTGGCGTCTTCACCGGGGTACTTCCTTCCCTCTTCTGCCCGGGCGCATTTATCGGCCAGAACGTAGAGCTCGGCCACATCCTTAACCTTGGTCAACGCCAGCTCTTCGCGCATCTTGCGATTGCGCACGTTCTGGTGGAACGCGCTGATCACATCGGCAGGATGAACGTCAGGGATGTGTACTGCACCCGGCTGAACCTCTGGATGTACTTGCGCAGGGTTTCCCCTTCCTTCTGGGGAATGATATGCAGATCGTTGGCCTGGCCATGAGCTTGGTGGCCTCCTTGTCGTCGCGAGCTCCGACCGCCTGCATCGCGATGGTGTAGATGCTGAGGAACTCGGACGTATGGGTCTTGCCAGTGTACTTCTCACCGACGTCGGGCTTGAACGTGCGGTGGGACGGCCACTGGAACTGCCGCAGCTCACGGGTAAATGCCGGGTAGCCCACCTCGTAAGGTAGGCCGTCGGAGCCCCCTGGTGCTGGGTGGTCCATAGCGGGCCCCGCCCGCTTGTCCGCCAGCGCTCAATAGTGGTCCGAGCATCTTCGCAAGCTCATTCTCGAAGAACATGGTGCTGGTCGCGGTGGGTCCGCGGGTCGGACGATGCTATAGAGATGTTATCACAAGCGTCGTCACGACGGGCAGACGCCCGCGGCGGCTCGCGAGGAGGAGGAGAGTGCACCGTGGCCGTAGCTCCTCCGGTCCTCCCAGCGCCAGCATGTGGTGGCTCGGTGGAGCGCCGCCCCGAGGGCCCCGCCGGTTGCGGATCATCTTTGTTGGCGACGGCGACGAGGCTCCGGATGGTGGCCCTCCACTCGTCGAGCTTCTCTGCAGCAGGAGGGAAGTCGAGGAGCAGCTGCGCGCGCGCCAAAGCTTCCACTGGCGTGGGTGGCGGCGCTAGCTGCGTGGACCGGGGCGTGCTTCGACTTCTAATCATGTTAGAAGGAGCTCCACCACGACCCAGCGGCTGCGCACCATTTTCGCCAGCACTTCGGCGGGCATGCTAAAATCCTTCATCCCGCGAACGACGCACAGGGCTCTTCCCATGGCGGTGCCCAGGGTCGCCGGCGTGGTGACGCTGTTTGTCGCGCACAGCATGGGAAGAGCGTGCAGTGGTTGCCGGCGTGGGTGTCTTGGAGGTCACTGTGCCGCCCGGAGGGGGCACAACGACACCCCTGGAGGGCCCCGCGCTGCCTGGAGGGGCCCCATCTCCGTCTTTGGATCTGGCGACGTGCGGCCGGTCGTCGGGCGTGCGAACGACGCCGCTCGCCAGGCTCTGACTGCCAGGGTGATGCTGGTGCTCGCGGACCGCGGCCCGGGTCCTGTCCGCGACTGGGCCGCTTCTCGCCCATAGTGGTACGGGACGTTCGCCGTGGCCGTCTTCTTCTTGGGAGCCATGGCGATGAAGAAACGCTAGGCTAGCTACTAGACTAGATTCTCACAATTGCGCCCCCTACCTGGCGTGCCAAAGATGTCGGTGTGGAACGACACCTATGGGATCACAAGAATCCCTACTACGGTTGCCGGGGCGCGGGGTTGCGAGAAGAGCAGGATTAGTAACCAGCACGAGGGTCGTTTACCCAGGTTCGGGCCGCGAGGATGCGTAAAACCCTAGTCCTGCTTTGGTGGGTGTATTTCAGAGAGTTCTTAAGCTCTCGAACTAGCTGTGGTGAGCGTGTGGTTCGAAAGAGCCAATCCTTCTCCAGTATGCCATGGGCCTCCTTTTATAGTCGAAAGGGGCTGCCACAGTGGCACACAGGAGGTGGAAAGGCGCACAGTGCTATGAGCTTATTGCTCGTATTACAGGACAAGACGCATTTAATGCGTAGCTTAGGTGTCCCATTGCTTTATCGGGGATGGGGGCGAGGCCCGTCCCGTCCGTCGCCTCTTCTCCTTGCTTCGACACGCGCCCTGGCTAGCGACGCATGCAGCGCCACGTAGGCAGGCAGACAACTGAGGTGGCGCGGTGGTGGAGCCTCCACGAAGATCTGCATGCCGCCACGTAGGCGCTTGATGAGCTGGCCTGGGAGCTGCATGTTGCCACGCAGGTGCCCGCCCAGCTGGTTGGGCTGGCAGCTGCATGTGAACGGTGGTGGAGACTTGGTTGGTGCGGGCCTGGTAGTGGCCCTGCTGGCGTCCTCGGTGAGGGCCTTTCCGGGTGGCCCGGCAAGGACCTTGCCGGGGGTCTGGTGGCCTTCCTCGGCAAGGATCCTGCCGAGGATCGTCGTCTTCTAATCCTCATCTGATCTTGAGTGTTCCTTGTCTTCACAAAGATCTGCATGCCACCATGGAGGTGCCTCCCGAGCCCTGGCCCAACGTGATGTTGGAGACCATGGGCTCAAGGGTGGCTCGCTCTGTTGCTGTGGGGCAAGCTGCCCCGGCAAGGGTCTTGCCAGGGCTGCTGAGGCTGCCCCGGCAAGGGTCTTGCCGGGGGAACCTGCTTCGTCCCTCTGCTCTTTGTGGTCTTGGCCTTGGCGTTGCTCTGGTTATCTTGGGCTTCGGTCTTACCTTGGCTCACCTCCCCTGTTCTGCTTGGTGTGACCGTGGGTGCGGCTCCGACTGCCCGTGCACAGGTAAAGGGGTACAAAAGTGTGCCCCTCCTTTTGTACACCGACATCGCTCCATATTGTTATCCAGCTGTGCGATGACAAAAATTAATGGCCAGACAATTTACATGCAGAGTACTACAGTACTACCCTTATGAATTGAATACTTTAATTCAGCCACTCAACAAAAATAATACCTTAATTAATTAGCCGCACGTTGACCTCCGCCCAGCAGACAGAGAAGCGCGAAGCGGCAGCATGCCAAGATAGTAGGGTCGAGGAGCAAAGCTTAGTGGGGCAACCGCCTGAAGTTCGAGCTCCTCTATCCCGCCATCGACCGCGATGGATGTGCTCCAATCATGCCTCCGCCGACCTCGAGGATTGAGATCCTCCTATCTCTCGCCATAGACCGAGGGTTGACCTCCTATCACGCCACCACCGCCGAACGACTGAGGATTGACCTCCTATCCGGTAGCCACTATCTCGGCCGCCGCCACCATCTCTATCTGCAGAGTGGTTGTTTTTATTTTTTTGACGGGTATCCGCAGAGCGGCTGTTCACCCTAAGTATTAACTCAATTATTGCATCCTCATATGTACAGGGTAGTACATCTCATATGGTTATGTCACGGCAACTGTGACTCACCTATGTTGTCTTCTCACACGGTTTGTTGCGGAAGTCGTGTGTGAAGTTGTAATACCTAACACGAATGACATGTACAAACCGTGTGCCGTATACAACAGAGTGCGATAAGTAGTTCTCGACCGTTAGCAGATCCCCACAGTTTCCCCATTTCCCCTAATCCCTAGATAGCCTCCAAATCCCTAAACCCCAAATTCCCTCACATGGCGCTGACATTGGGGGAACGCAGACGAGTAGTGCTGATGGTTTCGGTGCGGCTGCTCCTGCTCGTATCGCCGCTCTCGGCAGCGCCTCCATGACGGCGGTCACCGTCGAGCACTTGCCTAAGGTCATCAGAAGGCAGGTGTACTACAGATCCGAACCGTCTTGTCAGGTTCCAATCTAACCCGATCTTTTTTAACATGTCCAAAGTAGCCCTGCTCAATCCGTCCTGAATGACCCCCCCACCCAAGGAAAGCGATCAATCGCCGGATCCGGAGTATGACTCCAGACTCCTGCAACATGAGTTCAACTCCGAGTTTTGCACCGCCGAGAAGTAACAAAATCCGAGTTGTGTGCATGGACATACCCCTGCTCGACGTGTACACACAGATGGATTCGACATTGGCAGACGGTTTCTCAGTTTCCCCTTAGAGGTTAGTGCTAAGTTCATCATTTTAGTTGAGTCACTGCCACCGCTCATCCTGATTACTATTTAACATTGGCAGGAATATGAGGCTTGTGCCTTTGTTAACTAGTTGGATGAAGAATGGCATGGCAGGGCTCGGAGTGTTATCACCAAGCTCGCAGAAGATAATGTAAAGCTGATGAAGAAACTGACTGATCTGGAGTGTACAATTCGTACGATAAAGAATCTATCACAGGCAACAGATGAAAGCAAGAGACAAAAAGGAACTAGCATGTGTAGTTGTGGTTGTCGCATTAGCCATCTTCTATGTGTTGTTTGCAATGACGATTAGGGGTTTTGTTTGATTATTACTGGCTTCATGAATAAGCAGAGCTCCATGTATTGCCTGCGAACTGTCCTACTCCCTTTGTACTGATGCATAAGTCACATTATGAAAACCAAATAATCCCAAAACTCGTTCCTTATTTTTTGCCCTGAAAAAAACAAATCAGCCAATAGGAGTCGTGCGACGTGTATGCATTCAATGACTTTAGGCTACTTAGCATAACATGCAATGGTGAAATCTCCGCACGCAATGGTATTGATTAGCAAACAGACATCAAGTTCTCTCGTTTTCCCCCCACCTTGGTCGCCGGTACGGAGGGAGTATGAAAATGCATGTTTCACATTTGGACGCTCCAACCTGTGTGCGCAATTATCACATTGAGAACTGCGCAACCGCGGGAATTTGGAGCGACTGGGTACTAATAATTACGGTTGATTATATCAGTATTCCAACCACCTGCCAAGGCGCACTACTGCAAGATGCTGCTAATGCGACACTATGATTAGAGAACCTTCGACGAAACTGTGTGTGATGCAATAATCGCAAATGGTGGTGTAAAAAACCATCAAAAAGGGTGCAAAACGTTTGCGATGGACGATGCATCAAACACGATTCAGATTTTAGTTGCGTGTGCGATTCAGGGCACACAGTTAAGATTTTAGTTGCGTGTGTGATGCCGGGCATGCGGTTCAGTTCAATTAACTGTTTGCGATGAGGAGGAACAAAAGAAACGGGCAGCCAGATGAAGGTGTGTGCGATATACAGCATACGGTTCACTCGGATGAACTGTTTGTGATTAGGCAACACAAAAGAAACGGTCAGCCAGATCAAGGTGTGTGCGATAAACGGCATGCAGTTCACTCGGATGAACTGTTTGCGTTGAGACAAGAGATCGGAAACGGTTCAATATAACAAGATGTGTGTGATACGTGGCAAACAGGTCTATAATCAGAAACGTGTGCGAAGACCGATAATAACACAGAAGATTGCTTCTAATAAGACGTATGTGATATGCTCTGTGTACACAACATCTATTGGCCATTGGGGGATGGGCGGTCATCCGAATACGCCATAAGGATGCGAAGAGGCATCCTATATCAGCAAGGACTAGCTGTTCCACCAGTAGCTCATGTAAGAGAACTCTCAAGTTAAGTGTACTCAGGCTAGAGCAGCCATCAGATGGGTGACTGGATGGGAAGTTGTGTTGATGTTAAATTAACTGATAGGATAGGTCGTATTTGTCAAATTAAATGACTGATACGACCCATCCCATGAGTTAATTTAACCTCAAGGTCCTTGTTTTTTTAACACATGTTAAAGAAGGTCTACCACATTACTTTTTGACAATGTGCGATAGGTGGCATACAGTTGATCCATCCGACTTGTTTGTGATGGAATAAGCTGTGTGTGTTGTGGGAAAACGCTTGCTAGTATTCAACCATTTGCGATTGATGAATTCATCACCGAAGAGTTCCCTAGTGTGGTCCGTGTTCATCTGATCATCATCTACTTCTTGTGCTAGCTCGATGTTCCTTCTATGCTAAGTTTCCATTAATTGATGGCGTTTTATGAACACGCCACCGTTTCCCACCATTTACTCACCTCTTTCCCGCCACCCAGCGATATTGCACATAAACCTAGGCGCCACGCGATGCACGGAGGCGACAAGCGCAACCTGAGCACATCCACCTTTTGCAAGCATGCCAACCCACCAAGGCGCCGCCTCTGCCATCAACCTCGTCGACGAGGAAAACGAGTAAGCGCCATAGCCCGTCTAGGCCGACGCGCTCCCCAGCAACATGATGGATGACGTCGTGATGCGCGTCATCGCCAGGGTTGAGCGGACCTTTGGCGCATGGCGCTTGAGTGCCAAGGATCAAGATAGGCATGTCAGCGCCGACAGGTTACCGCTCGCCGCACAACATGATCGATGGTGTGCCGTAGAGCAAGCTAGGTGCATCCGCGCCGATAGGCTACGGCTCGCCGCACGGCGAGACCGTTGGAGCGCCACGGAGCGAGAGGCGCGGTGCGCCGCACTGCAAGAGCGGATCCATCGGTGCTTGCCTGCTGTCGACATAGCGTCGCAGCTGCTTACATGTCCTGTCAGTACCCCCATTCCTCGCCAGGAGTGGGCAGAGGCCCTCAGCGTCGTACTTGCACCAGAGGCCGGCTGTGTCGTACCTGCACGGGACGCTCGCCCCGCCGTTCGCATGGGTGGCACCGTTCGCCTTGTCCGCGGCCCGCTGGATGCCAATGCGCTGGTCCATAGGCTCGACCGCCTCCTTGGCCTAGGTGTCCACCTGGGTGTAGTAGAGGAACATGGCCTTCGCATCCTCGAGCTGGTGATCTTCGATAAAATAGCCAACTTGGAGCTCGAGATCGCGCTCCAGATGTACCGCGAGCGTGTCGACCGCTTGGAGGAACGCCTGCACGAGTTTAGGCAGAGCCAAGAGCTACCATAGGCAAGGGATGCTGGTCATGGTCTCATGGACGCGTTTTATTTTGTTGAGACGTTTTGACGTGGATAGCTATGTACTCACAGCAATCATAGTATTGCTATGTTTATTCCTCTGTTTCAACGTGTGTACTCTGTTTTCCATTCTTTTATGTTTTGTTTCAATGTGTGTATATACGCTTTCCATTCTGTATATGTGGATGATAACAGCTAGATTCAAATTAGTATACAAAAACAGATATAAAATGGAATTCATAATATATATATATATTATTTGTGCATTAGTTCATCACAGAATATATATATATAATATCATCACATATACGTGATGATACTTAACTACTACGTACAATGCATAAAATTGAAAACGACCAATACTAAAACTAATAATCCCTCCTGGGGCCAGTATTCCGGCAACCCCTCACAAGCAGCTCCCTGGTGCGCGGCGTCTTCCCAGTGCGGAGGCAGTACTCCGCCTCCTCCGCCTCGCAGCGCTTGACGTACCGATCCGCCTCTTGCTGGCGGACGCGCGCGAACGATCTTGCCATTTCATAGGGCGCCCACCGGAGCTCCTCGTTGGTGGCACGCTGGAGCTTATCGACCCCACCTCCACGCAGCAACGAGGCGCCCAGCGCCTATGACCTTCCTCGTGAAGTACCCGTCTTCGTACACGTCCTCGACACGACGACGCGCCCGCCCCCAAAGCTCCGCCACCTTCTTTTTCCAGGCGGCATCACGGGCTTCACAGGCCGCCTAGTACCTGGCTTCCTCCTCCACCATCTCCTTCTTGAACGCCACTTTCCTGGCTTTCACAGCCGGCGGCAGCGACTTCGACAGACAAAGATTGTACTGGCCCCAAAACCAATCCAAAGTAGGGCGGTCCGGCGCAACCTCGTCCGGCGGCGCGTAGGGGTCCTTGTCACTGCTATTCGAGTGAGCGTCCTTTGGGGGCGGCGACTCCTCGTCGGCGTGTGGGGTGACCGGCGACGCCATGGCAGAGATTTGAGAGAGAGAGAGGGCGAGCGAGGGGAGGACGTAGATGAGAATGCAGGCGGGACGACGTGAGCAAGGTAGTATTTATTGGCGGCCGGAATCTAGATCGACGGGGACAGTACACACGCCGGTCGCCGGAATTTACGAGTACTGTAGTTTGAATTACACATAATTCCCGCAGCAAAATCTGTTTGTGAACATAATAGCTGACGGTTTCCAATACAGAACCGTGTCTGATTAATGATCCCCGCCACTCACCTACAAAACCTCGAGCCGCGAGATAGAGTGCCAATCGTGTGGGGGCGGTTGTCTTGCTAGATCTTTACATTTTCTTTTTTAAACACTAGATATTTACATCGTCTGATGATTTTTTAACTCGCACACAAGTACACAAAACTATGATTTTTCAAACCGTTATGGTTAGGCGTTGCATGTAGATGTAGTTCAAATTTGAATTACGGTCATTAAATGGCTATAAAATCACTTACATGTCTTTAAAAGGTCAAATGACCCCTGGAATTTTCCAAATTTTCACATGACAGTTGTATTAGTGCACGTTAAACGTAGAAAAACAATTGAAGGCCGTAAGAGGAAGCTATCTCCCGTTCGTCATCAAACATGCATTGTTCCCTCTCGGAACCATGAACCTTCTAGTGAGTTGCTCCGGTTTGTGAAGGGTGTCCAAACTTTTGTCAAACAGGCCAATTTTTTTACCAGATCATCTTGGTGGAATGACATTAAATCAAGCAAGGTTTCATGTTTTCTGATCATTTTTTAATTTTTGGAATTAAAATGCCATGGCACTCCATGCATGTGGCCATGCCGTGAGACCAATATGTTTGAAAATTCCTTCTAATTTACTGCACATGGAATTAACTCGCACACAAGTACACAAATATGATTTTTCAAACCGTTATGGTTAGGCGTTGCATGTAGATGTAGTTCAAATTTGAATTACGGTCATTAAATGGCTAGAAAATCACTTAAATGTCTTTAAAAGGTCAAATGACCGCTAGAATTTTCAAAAATTTCATATTACAGTTGTAGTAGTGCACGTTAAACGCAGAATAAATTTTGAAGGCCGTAAGAGGAAGCTATCTCCTGTTCATCATCAAACATGCATTGTTCCCTCTCGGAACCACAAGCCATCTAGTGAGTTGCTCCGGTTTGTGAGGGGTGTGTGTCCAAACTTTCGTCAAACATGCCAATTTTTTACCACATCATCTTGGTGGCATGACATTACATCAACCAAGGTTTCATGTGTTTCTGATATATTTTTAATTTTTTGGAATTAAAATGCCATGTCACTCCATGCATACATATGCATCTGTCCATGTCGTGATACAAATATGTTTGAAAATTCCTTCTAATTTGCTGCAAATGGAATTAACTCGCACACAAGTACACACATATGATTTTTTGAACCGTTATGGTTAGCCGTTGCATGTAGATGTAGTTCAAATTTGAATTACGGTCATTAAATGGCTAGAAAATCACTTAAATGTCTTTAAAAGGTCAAATGACCCCTAGAATTTTCCAAAATTTCACATTACAGTAGTAGTAGTACACGTTAACCGTAGAAAAAAATTGAAGGCCGTAAGAGGAAGCTATCTCCCGTTCGTCATCAAACATGCATAGTTCCCTCTCGGTACCACGAGCCTTCTAGTGAGTTGCTCCGGTTTGTGAGGGGTGTGTGTCCAAACTTTCTTCAAACTTGCCAATTTTTTATCACATCATCTTGGTGGCATGACATTACATCAACCAAGTTTTCACGTGTTTCTGATTTTTTTTAATGTTTTAGAATTAAAATGCCATGTCACTCCATGCTTAATTGTGTCATAGCCGTTAGACCAATATGTTTAAAAATTCCTTCCAATTTACTACACATGGAATTAAATCGCACACAAGTACGCAAAATATGAGTTTTTAAACCGTTATGGTTAGCTGTTGCATCTACATGTAGTTCAAATTTCAATTACGGTCATTAAATGGCTAGAAAATCACTTAAATGTCCGAAAAGGTCAAATGACCCCTGAATTTTTTCAAAATTTGACATGACAATTGTATTAGTACTACAAAATTTCTCGTACATTTAATACACCATCCGTTGCCACTTTACTCCAAATTCGTCTTTCACAGCTAATAAAAAATATCTACAACATCACACACAGTTGTTTTTTAGGAACCATTTGCGATGAAAATATCTGGGTCTATTTAAGTCTCCCTCCTTAAGCTTCGCTGGCTCGTCTGCTCCAGTGCCAGCAACCCCCGAATCCACGAATCTCGATCCCCATACCCGCACCCCTTCTTGCAAAGATGACGCCGTGGAAACGCTTCGTGAAGGCCCGTACGATGCCCCCCCCCGAGCGCCGCCGGGTGCGCCGAGAGTGCCCCCGCATCCGCATTGAGTGCGGCCGCTTCCGCCGAGAGGGCGTCTGCGGTAGCCGACATGGCAACTGCAGCAGCCAAGACGGCTGCAGCTGCTATTGCGACGGCGGCTGCAAATGCCGAGAGCGCTCTAGCTGCCGTCTGTGCCGCCGATGTCGCCCTGGCCCAGGTCGAGGCCATCCACGCCAAGATCGAGGATGCACACGCCAAGATATTCTAGGCCACCTCGGACTCCAGCATGCAACCCATGTCCGAAAAGGCGGCGGTGGCCATGGAGCACCTGCTTCCTCATGAGGTCGCCGAGCGGGAGCTGGAGATGCAGGAGGCGGCGGAGATCGAGGAGCACCAAGAGGAGGAGTTGCGAGTGGCTGAGGTCGAGGTAGAGAAGAGTCTGTCCGTCGAGGAATCGGCGGTGGAGTACCAACATGAGCTCTGGCGCAGCCACTACTACGAGTACTACAACCTTGAGGGCGGCGCCGAGGACGAGGATGAGGATGAGGAAGCGGTCGCTTCAGCAGGGGGGACGCGGAGTCCACCAACGGCGGCATGTCTCCAGGACAAGTCATCGACGTCTCATCTCACACTGGCGATGCATAGGCCGGCGCGGCGGTGGATTTGTTAAAATTATGTGTGCTTAGGCTTTGTTTTTAATGCTGGTCTTTTGTTAGAGCAATGTTTAGGTCAACTGGCTCTGTTTAATTATTAAAATTGCTCGATTCAGTAAGCATGGTCTATCTTCTGCACGCTCTTTTGTGTGCCCAAATTAGCAAGAGATGTTAAATTATGCAATGACGTACCCGGGGAAATTTCCACCAAAATTTGAATTATCAAACTCATCCCATGCACGTAAAGTAGAAGAATCGTTTGCGATGCACACAATCGTTCAAAGTGAATGGTCCGGCGGCACCGTGTGCAAAGTTTCCCTCCACATTTCCAAAATTTTGGCCTACCGCCAAAATATCTACCCCGCCCCCCTTCCCCACCCCCTTTTCTCCCCGCCCACAAGTCACATTTCCCCTGTTTCCTCCTTCCTTCCTTCCTTCCTTCCTAAGCTATAGCCGCTTCCTCGCTCTCGCCGTCTCGCATCCTACCGCCGGGGTCACCATGGTCTTCTTCAAAGACCTCTCCAGCGGTTCCTCCTCCGGGGACGACTCCTTCACCACCCGGGTATGCCTCTCTTCTCTCTCTTGGGCTATGACTTGGAATGAAGGATTTTTATCCGACGGTCAGTTTGAGTCATTTCTTCCTCTTGTAGCTCCCTAGGACCATTAGTGGCAACGAATGGAGCGGGGTGGCTAAAGATCTATCTGCTCGTTCTCACCATCAATCGTTTGAATCTGTGGACAGTGGGAGGAAGTTTCTGGCATGTGCAGAGAAGATTAGACCCTCTTTCGTTGTTACAAATCATTTGTTAGATATGATTCAGACACTGTCACGGTCCCAACCCATTCATACCACACCTTCAACAAAACGCATCCTAAGACAGTGTCACAGTTTGTACCTAGTATCTAAAATTGTTGCCATCTCATCACCGGTTCCATTAGAAAATTATTTGGCACCACTTAAGCAGTTTGTGCAGCCAACTTTGGTCCACACATCCGAGCAGCCAAGCAGTAAAATACTAAATCTTTATGGCACGAAGGAACTGGGCATTGGAGCAACTACGTGCTCCGGAGTCTGGGTCCCTGATTTTTTCCGCTGCATTGGCTCGCCAGTGCAGGGCACCGGTGCGAGATGTAGCAACAGTTGTCTTTACCCCAGTTTTGGCATACATAGTGGATGGCCTTAGTGCTATTAGTTCTATGTTACTAAATTTGTGCATGTACACACATGTTAGTATCAATTTGCTGTCATCCAAACACTGTCGCTATGCTGTTGCAGTTATATTTACCTACCTCATAAAATGTTCAATTTGTTATTTATTGTACATAAGTAAGAACTTGTAGCGTTGTTAGTTAATTATAGCTTCTGATGTTCCATAATTTGGTTATTGTCTTAGTAGCAATTAATTCATTT
The DNA here is from genome assembly GCF_018294505.1 of Triticum aestivum. Taxonomy (NCBI): domain Eukaryota; kingdom Viridiplantae; phylum Streptophyta; class Magnoliopsida; order Poales; family Poaceae; genus Triticum; species Triticum aestivum. Next base: position 330,635,401 of record NC_057802.1, on the reverse strand, counting down.
GCACATTGATCTTTTTGAGAAGATACGTCATAATTAACATGTTTCTTCAGCTTTTCAAAATAAGCATTGGTGATATTATATGTTGCTATCAACCCATTTCCCCTACAATTGTTACCGATCTAGTTTTAAATATTATAGGATGAACGGAAGTGTTCTTTACTTGGAGTGGGTTGATCAAGAGTGGCCATAGTCTTTGAAGATGTGCCTAGCGAAGCTCTGGAGCATGTATGAGGAAGAGAACAGACGTAGGCTTAGAGAAACTATTGTCAATGCTGAAGAATATTTGAAGATGCGGGATAAAAAGTGGAAGGTGGAGAATGAGCTCAGATTTTTTAAATCAGACTTTAGTAAGATGGTGTTGGCGAAGGAGGAGGCACTTTCCCAGTTGGCTAGTGCAAAACAGGTTCTTACTGAACTGAAAGCAGAGGTGGATAAGACGAGCCTGGATGATCTCGATTAGGTAAATGAATATATTGTTCTAATATTGTTCTTATGAAGTTGAACTAGCTATATGTTGTACTGTGTTGTTTTCATGTAGCTATCGTACTGTGATGTTATAATATATTTATGTGCCTGATATAAAATTGGCAAACAGCTGTTCGATATGAAATGTGAATTTGCGTAATACTGGAATTATTAATTTTAAACTAATAAACCTGCTAAATGTGTCATGGAACTTTGCAAATGGTTCTAGCAGTAAAAGCGCTTGTGATGGATAGCTCAATGCCACACAGTTTTCTTCATCAAATCGTGTGTGATGTAGTTGATAAAAGCAAACAGTTAACCAAGGCAGAGCGTGTGTGATAGTTTCACCTTTCACACACGAGCCTACACATAAAACTGTGTGGGATGTACATACGAACGAAAACGTTTTCCCTAGATTGACTGTGCGGGATGTACATAAGAACGGAAACGTATTCCTTGGATTGACTATGTGTGATATACATATGAACGGAAACATTTTCCCTGGATTGACTGTGTGGGATGTACATAAGAACGGATATGTATTCCTTGGATTGACTGTGTGTGATATACATACCTACGGAAATGTTTTTCTGGGATTCACCGTGTGGGATGTACATACCTATGAAAATGTTTTTTCTGGGATTCATCGTCTGGGATGTACATACCTACAGAAATGATTCGGTTTCGATGCCTCGCCCGATCGCACACGAGCTCATTTAGTGTCCTAGGAGGGCCTATCCCCGACGATTTCTGGGTCGTGTGGGAAGGACCCCCCTATCGCCCACACTCACTTGGCGACGGTTCCAAATGCCATCGCGGAAATGGGTTAAAAACCGTTTGTATAGCACCGACGCGTACTAGTGGCGGTTAGATAATCCATCAATCCCTCGCTCAATTGACATTCCTCTTCTCTGCATACTGTGCTTCAGTGTCCACTATCTTCATCGTCCCGGCCGTCCGTGCTACACACTTGCACACACTCCGCAATCTCGCTTTCTTGCGGTTTGTATACGTGCCGCAGTCAGGTCGAGCGACAGCGAGGACGATAGTTCCGCCAACAGTCTAGTGCCCGATGATAGTTCAACATCGGAATCATCCCACTCGTCTTCCATGAGTTTGATGTCAAGCCCAGACCTCGATTTTATCCGGATCATGGAAGGGACGTCGTCGCCCAAGTCATCAGATGACAACCAGATGGACGAGGAGCCGTCAGAGGATGAAGAGGACGACGATGATGAGGAGGAGGAATGGTTGAGCGAGGAGGAGGACGACGATGACTGCAATGACGATGACGACGGCGGTGGCGATGAAAAGCCAACAGTCAGCAGAAAGAAGCGTCCTCACCAAGACGATGTCTTGGGGCCATCCAACAACAACAAAAACAACAACAACAAGGACTAAATTAAGCAGAATGTATATATTTCTGTTATCGTTCGCTCATATTAATTCGTTATCTCGGTTTCCCCTGTCAATCTCATCGCAGACGATTAGCAGTACGTATTCGGCAGAGATCTTTTACATTATTGCCCATAGTTTGGTTTCTTGAATTGTTTGCCCTGTCAAGCACACAATCCACAACAAAAAAAATGGATGCATTGTCTATAATGATCGCACACAATTCTGATTACCGATCTGTTTGCCGGGTATCACACACATACTATTACGAAAAATTATTTGTCTTCTTCTCGATCATCACAAATAGTTCATCCGACTGAAATGTAGGCTGCCTATCGCACACACCTTGATATGGCTGTCTGTTTCTATTATTATGGCTCATCGCAAATAGTTCTTATGGGTCAACTCTATGCCACGCATCGCACACGCACCTATAATCTGAATCGTGTTTGATGTCTCCACCATCACAAACGGTTCGTATTATTTGTGACGTTTAACTACAACACCATTTGCGATTTATGCACCGCACACAGTTTCGTCGAAGGGTCTCTGATTGTAGTGTTGTGTTAGCAGCATCCTGCAGTATTGACATGCAAATTTACTTCGAACGGCAGAGTAATACCGCATATAGGTAGATATAATGGATTCATCTGGAACAACTTTGGGTTTAAGGATTTGGATGCACAAGCAGTATTCCCGTTTATTACAGACGAAGGCTAGCAAATAGATTGAGAAGCGACAAGCTAGAGAGTGAAAACGGTCATAAACATGCAATGAGAATAATTAACATTGAATACGAGCATGAGTAGGATATCAAACACCATGAACATAAATATCATGGAGGCTATGTTGGTTTCGAATCAACTACATGTGTGAACATGTCCAAGTCAAGCCACTCAAATCCACTATCATACTACATCATAACCATTTTAATGCATATTGACACTCAAGATAAATCATTATCCACTCCTAGCTATTTAAGCATGGCATGAGTAACTATAATCTCTCATTGTCATCACAAACATGTTTACTCATAATAAGTTGAATCAACAACGATGAGCTAAACATATTAATTTACAAAAACAAAAACAAGAGGAGTTCATACTAGCTTTCTTCACCTCAATCACTTCATAAAATCATTGTCATTAGTGCCTTTCACTTGCATGACTGAATGATATGAAAATAATAATAGTGCAAGTGTGTCGTGGACTAAGCTGGAATCTGCAAACATTTTATTCAATGAGAAGACAAAGTAATATGGGCTCTTTGTTAGATCAACAATAATGCATATGAGAGCCACTCAAAAATTTCATCGTGGTCTTCTCCTTATGACAACTCAAAGAAAAGAAAAGAATTTCGAAGAAACACACTGAAATGTTTTTGGAGTTTTTGTTTTTCGGAAGAAAGAAAATTAATGAAGGAAAGAAAAAACGAAAGCGAGAAAACTATTTACACGGGAAAGCTCCCAACAAGTAAAAGAAGAACGAGAAATCTTTTTGGGTTTTCTTTTTAATAGTACACACTACTAAACAAGAGAAAAAAAACAAAAAGAAGCGAGAAATATTTTTGGATTTTCAAAGTTTTTCAAACACACAAGAAGAAAGCAAAAATAAAACTAACATGGATATATAATGAAAAAGGATGAAGACCGACAACTGGAATGAATGTGTGGTACATGAATGTAATGTCGATGATAAATACATACTCCCCCAAGCTTAGGCTTTTGGTCTAAGTTGGTATACGGCCATGGGTCAAAGTATCCCTCTCCAGGATAGTACTGGGGCTCCTCAGGGTTCCACTGATAGACAGGGTCATGCGAATCCCACTGGTAAACAGGCTCTACGGCCGCCTCAGGCTCAGGTGCTAGCTCAGGCTCGTCCACTTGGGGCGGCACCAAGCCCCAATAAGCATAAATGTCTGCGGGCATAATAGTGTACCTACCTAAAGAAAGACCGAACAAAGAAGTTGCAGGAATGGTAGTAGTCTCACGAGTACCCTGACTGAAAACCAACTTATACCAAAATCACAGCTCGCCACTGTTAATAAAATCATGTCCAACCATGCTAGCATAATCAAGGTGCCTAACAAGTAAAAGCCTCTCCTCCACCTCATCATGTCTAATAGGAATCTCAAAATGTCTAGCGAGGCGAGAAGCATAAACGCCACCATAAATGACTCCCTTCGAGCGGTTAGTATGTAACTGTCGAGCAATCATGGCACCCAAACTAAAAGTTCTATTACTGTAAAGAGCCTGGCGCAAACTAGCAAGGTCAGGCGAGCTGAGTGGTCCACTCTCCCACTGTCCAGTCAGACACCTCCCGGTAAATAATGAGTAGTAAAGCAAAACAGGTAAAATGTAAACTAGCAACTCTAGCCTCAGAAACTCCTCTCGTCTCCCCCACGGTAACTTCGGATATAAAATCTGCAACGTCACGGGGGTGTCGCTCTATAGGGCTGCCCTCAGGTGGAATCAAACAAGCCTCACAAAACACATCAAGTGTCATCTCTCTAGCAACATCATATAAGTTGAATGTAACAGTGGGTGGTTCTGTCCTAGAGTGGAAGTGAAAACTTTGCACAAAGGTATTTGTGAGGAGAAGGTACTGGTCAAACTTATCTCTGAAGAAGGGGAGGATGTCGGCGTTGTTCGCCAAGTGATAAAACTCATCGAGAATTCATGCATCCCTTAAGAACATGTTGCACGGCCATTCACAAGGCCGCACTGATACATCTCCAATGTATCTATTTTTTATTGTTCCATGCTATTATAGTATCAATCTTGGATGTTTTATATGCAATTATATACCATTTTTTGGGAACCTATTAAAGTAGTGCCCACTGCGAGTTGTTGTTTTTTGCTAGTTTTTGGTTTTCCAAAATACCAGTACCAAACGAAGTCCAAATGCCAAGAAACTTTTTGGAGATTTTTTCTGGACAAAAGAGACACTGGAAGCTTCGTGAGAGAGCCACAGGATGAAGGAGGAGCCCACGAGGAACCAGGGCGCGCCTAGGGGGGTAGGCACGGCTTGTGGGGGTCCACATTCACCCTTTTGACCTAATTCCGCCTCTATAAATTCTCTAAAACCAAGAAACCAACACAGAGCCACCCGAAATACTTTTTTTTGCCGCCGCAAGCTTCTTTTCTCGAGGGATCCCATCTGGAGGCCTTCTCCAGCACTCTGTCGGAGGGGTAATCAACCACGGAGGGGCTCTACATCAACCTTGCTGCCCTTCCAATGATGTGCGAGTAGTTGACCACAAACCTACGGGCCCATAGTTAGTAGCTAGATGGCTTCTTCTTTCTCTTTGATCTTCAATACAATGTTCTCCTTGATGTTCTTGGAGATCTATTCGATTTAATCACTTTTTGTGGTGTGTTTGTTGGGATCCGATGAATTGTGAGTTTATGATCAGATTATCCATGAATATTATTTGAGTCTTCTTTGAACTCTTTTATGCATGACTATTATAGCTTTGTATTTCTCTCCAATCTATTGATTTGGTTTGGCCAACTAGATTGAGTTTTCTTGCAATGGGAGAGGTGCTTTGTGAAGGGTTCGATCTTGTGGTCCTCAATCCCAATGACAGAAAGGGACATTACACATATTTGTATCATTGAATTAAGGATAAAAAGATGGGTTTTATTCATGTGTGAGTTTACTTTGTCTACATCATGTCATCTTGCTTAAGGCGTTACTCCATTCTTTATGAACTTAATACTCTAGATGCATGCTGGATAGCGGTCGATGGGTGGAGTAATAGTAGTAGATGCAGGCAGGAGTCGGTCTATTTGTCTCGGACGTGATGTCTATATACATGATCGTTGCCTTGGATATCATCATGATTATTCGCTTTTCTGTCAGTTGCCCAGCAGTAATTTGTTTACCCACTGTATGCTATTTTCAAGAGAGAAGCCTCTAGTGAAAACTATGGCCCCGGGGTCTACTTTTATCATATATTAAAATTCAAAAATACCTTGTTGTAATTTTTCTTTATTTTATTTTATTTTATTTCGTATTTTATTTATCTATCTATCTATCATAACAAAATTTAATATTTGCAATTAACCGCCGAGCGATTAACAACCCCTTGTTCGCGTTGGGTGCAAATATTTGTTGTTTTGTGTGCAGGTACTGCTAATGAGGTATTGCTTGGTTCTCCTACTGGATTGATAGCCTTGGTTCTTAACTGAGGGAAATACTTATCTCTACCATACTGCATCATCCTCTCCTCTTCGGGGAAATCCCAACACATCTCACAAGTAGTAGGAAGATTTTTTGGCGCCGTTGTCGGGGAGACATCATCAACATCTATCAAGTACCTACGCATAAACTTTCATCTCCTTGCGTTTACATTATTTGTCTTTTGCCTCTCGTTTTCATCTCCCCTACTTCTAAAACATTTTCACAGAAATACAAAAATATTTTTCGTTTATCTTTTTCGCTTTTGCCTTTTGGTTTGCTTGATTTCTTGTTTTCTCGCTCTATCGTTATGGCTAGTTCTTCTCTTGCTACATGTACCCGTGAAAATGAAGTTCTCAATTTTAAGCAAAGGGGGGAGAGAATTTAAATATGCTTGGTATAGGATTTGTGATGCTCAGAATAGATCAACTCGTAAGCAATCCACTACCGTTCTTCTTCGTAATTTTTATGTAGGTATTACTACTTGGTATAGATTTGTGCTTGATACAATTACTGGAGGGAATTTCTTGAGTACTCACCCTATGATGCTTTCAATGCTATGGGAAATTTAGTGGGATCACCACCTATCACTATTAATGAAACCGCTTTAACTTTGGAACATGTTATGCAAAGGTTAGACGTTATTGAAAATAAAATGCCTACCGTAGAGCATATCTAAAATTTGGATAAAATGATTCATAACTACGTCACTCAATTTGGATCAAAGGTATGGATTACTCTTAAGATGCTAAAAGAGAAAGAACCGATAACTAATGAGAGGGTGAAGAAAAGTCCCGCTAAGCTAGATAAGTTGGAAGAAATTATTAATAATTTGGGTTCTGCTTTTTCTTCCATTGAAACTACTGAAAAGACTCCTCCTAGCAAGAATTGCAAGTTTATATATGTTCCTAAAAACAAGGGGTGCCACATCTAGCAACAACAATTAAGATCTTAAAATGATTAGTGTTCACCCTAATTTTGTTGATTTGATAAAGGAACCTATATATGGAAAGAAGCGCATATACCCCCCTTAACTTTCACGTTTGGGCTACATCACCCCCTCAACTAAAAAACCGGTTACTTAATCCCCCAAACTTTGCAATACCGGACAAAACATCCCCTATCACCCTGATTAGTGGTTTTTGATGGTGGTTTTGGCAACAAGGCGAAGAGGAGAAGTGTCACAGCGTTGGCAGTTCGTCGAACACTTCTTGTGTGCATCTGCGTAAATTCTTTGTTCGGTGCCCTCGGCTAGCTAGCTGCTCAGTGCAATCAACAAATCTGTCTAGTACTAGCTGACTGCTTACACGCTCAGCCAGCAAGCAGCTAGGTGACCCTCATCTGCAAACTAACCATGACGGATTGGTCGTGACGGACCATGGCGGGCACCTTGCCTACCCTGACATGCAAGAAACTGATGCCTTGTGCACCTGCTAGTGTGCAGATCGTGCGACCGGCATGTTTCTTCCCATCGTCGTGGCGCACCACTACCAGCCCTCTCGCCCTAGGCCAGGCTACCAGCACCTTCGATGTGTCTGACCTCCACACGTCGACCACCAAGAAATTCACACATGCGGGCATAGCAATCTCATGTGCACCAAGTGCCGCGACGAGGGCGTGCTCGTCACGATCTCCCGTGCACTGAGGGACGACTTCAAGGACGTCTGCGTCACGGACTCCCGTGCACTGAGCGACGGCTTCAAGGGCGTGCTCGTCGTGGTCTCCCATGCGCCAGGTGACAGCTTCAAGGACATGCTTGTGGCAGCCTCCCGCGTCGAGCGACGACAGCAAAGGCAAGGCTTCTGGCGGCCTCTCGTGCGCCAACCATGGTGGCGAGGGCTAGGCTAGTGCCGGCCACTTATGCGCCGACGGACGGCAGCGACGCCGAAGGTCGTGGCATCCTCTAGTGTGCCGAGTGGCAGCGGTGAGGGTGAGGCTCATGGCGGCCTCCTATGCGCCAAGCGACGGCGGTGAGGATAAGGCTCGTGGCGGCCTGTCGTGCACGCGGCGAGGACGAGGCACGTGGTAGCCTCCTGTGCGCCAAGCGGCGATGACTAAGGCTCTGCACTGGCACTCTCAGTGTTCGACGCACTCGGAGCAGGGGCTCCCATATGGACGCTTGGCGAGGAAGATGATCCTTGGAAGAAACAGTTTGCTTACACTGACATGTGGGTCACTGGACGAGGGGCAGTACATAGGTCAACCAACAAAACCAAGTCATTGTGCCACGTCAGAGAAACCAGCTTGAAAGTCACCCGGGGGGTATTTTATCCGGTATTGCAAAGTTTAGGGGATTAAATAACCTGTTTTTGAGTTGAGGGGGTGATGTAACCCAAACCTGAAAGTTCAGGGGGTTATGTATACTTCTTTCTATATGAAAATAAATTCCTCAATTTTTTTCCTAGGAGTGTGATCGTTAAAAACATGGATGCTAGAATGCCTAGGAAATATGGATGTGTGATTTAGGAGTTAGAAACCAAAGATGACAACACTTGAAACTATGCATTACGCCTAGCTAGCAGCGTAAAACAATAGCGCTAGTTGGGAGGCAACCCAATAGTTATCTTAATTTTCTTGTTTCTTTTTCTGTTTTTTTGTGTGCACACAATTATGCTACTGTTATGGTTGTGTTTTTGTGTTTTAATTAGTGTTTGTGCCAAGTAAATCCTTTGGGGTGATTTGGATGATAGTTGCTTTGATCATGTGCAAAAACAGACACTTTTGCGTCCAGTAGTAGAATTGTTGAAATTTGCTGGAGCATAGTAAAATCCTAAATGTTTTACACGTGATTGATATACAAATTTCCCATGTTGTCCTAATTTTTCAGAATTTTTGGAGTTACAGAAGTATGGTCATTGTTCGAATTAACAGATTGTACTGTTTTTTACAGATTCTATTTTCGTTGCGTTGTTCGCTTGTTTTGATGAATCTATGGATTGTATCGGGGGGTATAAGCCATGGTGAAGTTAGAATACAGTAGGTATAATGCAATAATAAATATGAATGGGTTTATAACAGTGCCTAAAGTAGCGATTTGCTTTATTATACTAACGAGTCTCACAAAGGTTTTGTTGTGTTTTGTGTGCTGAAGTTTTCAAGTTTTGAGTGAGATCACGATGGATGAAAGAATAAGGAGTGGCAAGAGCCTAATCTTGGGGATGCCCGAGGCACCCTAAGGTAACATTCAAGGACTCCCATGCAACTTAGCTTGGGGATGCCCCGGCATCCCCTCTTTCTTGTACCAACTATCAGTAATTTTACTTGGAGCTATATTTTTATTCATCACATGATGTGAGTTTTGCTTTGAGTGTCGTGTATTATATGAATCTTTGTTTGCTTTTTATTTTTTCACAATCATCCTTGCTGTAAACACCCATTTGAGAGAGACACACATTTTTCATGATTTATTATAATACTCTATGTGCTTCACTTATATCTTTTGAGCTAGGCAGTTGCTCTAGTGCTTCACTTATATCTTTAAGAGCATGACGATGATTATATATTGAAGAAATAGATGAACTCTCATGCTTCACTTATATTATTTTGATAGTTGATAATAGTAATGGTAATATGCACAAGATATGAATTTGGTCCCAATGTGATGGATATTCAAGAGGGATATAATAAAAACTTCCATGTAGATCACTGGATATGATAAGTTTGATTCCTTGCAATAGTTTTGTGATATGAAGATGACAATATGTGAGTTATGCTAGTGATTAATTGTGATTTAGTAAGAATATTGGTGTTAAGGTTTGTGTTTCCCTATGCATGCACATAAATTCAATAGTAATGCAACCAAGCTATATCCTACTTATGGTGCATTATTCAGTGTTAGTTATTCTCAATGCATGTTATGACCGTTTTCATTTTCTGGTTGGTTGCTTCTCAATCTATTTGCTAGCCTCCATTTGTACTAAGCGGGAATGCTACTTGTGCAGCCAATTCCTTTAACCCAAAGTTGTGCCAAATGAGTCCACTATACCTACCTATATGCGGTATTTACATGTCGTTCCAAGTAAATTTGCATGTGCCAACTCTAATCATTAAAAAAAATTGTTTTGTGTGCACGTACCACTCATCAAGCGATAGGGGGTGGTCAATATCTTTCATGCTAGATGGATTATTCTCAAGATGAGTGTTTATTCACTTGTCCTTGCACGAGAAAGTGGCATATAATAGGGATGCCTAGTCCCGAAATGAATTAAAATGAAAAAAATAAACTCCCCCTTAGAAACTTAAAAGTTTGGAAGGCACCCGGTGGATACGACTAGCCATGGATTGTGAAAGAATGGTGGAGGGGGAGTAAACTTTATTTTATGTTTGGGAACCGCCTATAATGTGTCTAGCATGAGATATTGGAAACTTTTGGTCGTGACGTTGACAGGAAAAGCATGCCTCTCAAAAATAATTTTATCTCTGTTTTAAACTTTGAGCTCTGGCACCTCTGCAAATCTCTGCTTCCCTCTGTGAATGTCCTATCTATTTACTTTTATGCATTTTATTTTTATTATTTTGAGTCTCCATCTTCTCTTATAAAGCACCAACTAGAGAGCACTAGTCATACTTGTGCATTAGGTGTAGTTAACGTTGAGTGTGTTTCATGAATGGATCAATGACTGAGCATAATGGGCTAGGGATAACTTTCTTTAGCATTGATATTTTGAAAGACATGATTGTTTGTTAGTATGCTTGAGTATTTATATCTTTATGTCAAACTAAATACTATTTCTTTGAATCACTAGAATCCAAATATTCATGCCACAGAAGAAAAGATTATACAATGAATATGATAGGTAGCATTCCACATCAAAAATTCTATTTTTATCATTTACCTACTCAAGGACTGTTGGAGATATGCCCTAGAGGCAATTATGTATGATGATATTTCCTATGTGTTTATGAATAAAGATAGTCCTTGGACATTATCAATGATGTTTATCAACAAGTACGTGACTTGTTTGTTGGACTATGCATTGCATGATGAGTGACCTAAAAGGTCCCTAGTCGAAAGGGTTGTGTGGACGCGCAGCCGACTAGACTAGCACTAGACTAGCATATGACACAGTCGATGGCTTGGTCTCACTAGCCATGGAGCATTGGATGCTAACCGGATAATATGGACTCGAAAGGATCTGGTCAGATCCGACATAGTCAGATCCAAGTAGAGATAAGGTTTGAGTCGGACAGACCCAACTATGAGATGCAGCGATGTGTCATCTATGAGTCTCTGGTACAACATACGTTCTATGTCCTAAGACCTGAGCTGGCGCATGTACTCGGGATGGTGACAGACTTGCTTCGGGCCAACCAAATGCTACTCCGTGACTAGGTAGCTACAAAGGTAGGTTTCAGGCTTGTCCAGACCCATGTTGCGAGACATGGTCAAGCAAGATGGGATTTGCCCCTCCAATCAGGAGAGATATACTCTAGACCCCTCGTGTGATGCGACCAAGATAAAAATGGCCATGCGATAAGGATTATGAGATAATCTGGTTTGTGGTCGGCATCACTAGAACCATAAAGAAGTCGGGCTAGCACAAGGATGACAAACTCTCCTTGAGCCCGACAACATATATCGTGTGGCAAAGGGAACATAAGTGTGACATGTTGTACAGGTTTGCCAACCGGCTTCATTGTCTACTTGGTGGTAGGCACACCCTGCTAGAGGCCGCTACCAGCCGAGCAGGTCAGAGGTGAGCCGACCTGTGACCAAGCCGACTTGAACCTAAGGGGTCGTGCGCTTAAGGGGAGGAACCTTTGAGGCCCGATCCGACTCCATGAGTCAGATTTGATCCTACTCGGACTCGGATCCCGGCTGAACATATTTTGGGCTTTAGGATCCATATGAGGCCCAAGTGTTGAGCCCACGACGGAAGCCTATATATAGTGGAGGTGCGGCACACCCATTTGGTTGATCGCTTCAGCGCCATCACTAGGGTTGCATGTGTTGCAAGTAGCCACCTCCACTCACTGCCGACTGTGTGATCGGACCTAGCAGTCCGCCACGCGGTGTTCCTCCTGCATGCGCGGATACCATTAGAGGCGGTGCACTTGCGCCACTCCTGCGAGCCTGTTCGCGGGATCCAATCGGCTATGTGGGAGATCGACGAGGAGGAGACGACTCCGGAGACGCGCTGCCCTACTCTACTTCCGTTGCACGGCACTGTGTGTCTAGTGGTAAGATCTGTGATCCATCTCCCGTAGCATGTTCTTGGTTGTTCTGCACGCAGGAAAATTTAATTTACAGTCGATGCACCCTACCGTAGAACCCAACAGTGGTATCAGATCCTCTCCTATAGGATTTGGATTCAGATCGTATGTATATTAGATATGAGGAGGCGGCAGATGAGGTATGTTGTCGTTTATGAGATCGGCTATGTGCATGGTTGATGAGATCAACTGCACACATGGGGATCGATGTTTCTATGTTTTTTGATGATCGGAACTGATGAGGTTGTGACACAACCTACCCCTACTGGTTGGTATCCGCCATCGGGATTAACATGAAAGGTAAATCCAAACCGGGTTTGCGATGATCGATGAGATCGGACAGACCATCATGTGCTTAGCGCCGTGTATTTCGTGCACGATCACTCAAACCAGTAGAATGTGATTCTATGCGTAACTTTGTTTTGCAGGTTCGATGTGAATAGTATGGCTCATGTGTATGTGATGCATGTGCGTAAATTATACATGGACTGCCTGTCATGATTTGTCAGCCGGCAGGAGCCAAAGAGTTGTCATTATAATGTATAACGGCCTGCGTGTCGACTTGTGATTCTCAGTAAAATTCATTACTAGTTGTAGTAGTTGGAGTATAGAGATCAAGTTCGAGGCTTTGGCGTCCCGGTGTGACAAACAAGATGGAGTCCAACCTGGTCATCGGAGTTGGAGCCGCACTGAAGGACATCCATGAAGGAGACATACTATTTCATAATATATGTTTATTTGTGATTGTTATGCTTCTTGTTTTCTATTCATGTTAGAATGGTAGAAAGATCCCACATTAATACCAAGCAATTTTCCATTCCCGATGTTGCACCTTTGCACGTGTACGTCTACTAGTGGGCTCATAAAACTGGGGTGCTGCTAGGTGTCCTTGAAGAAGGGTTCGTGTCACACACAGACATGCACTGCATCAGGTTATCTTTACAAGGCTATCAAAACGGTTTTGGTCCTTGTGGCAAAGAAGGTTGGGGGCCGGGGTATGAGATACCTTCCCGACCGACAGGAGTCGTATAGAGATACTATTAGCAAGGAGTTGCTTACTAGATAGGTATGTTGGCTAGCAGTGATGCTAAAGCTCACTAGTCGCATGCGCTAATCGGATCATGAATCACTGAGAGTTTGCGGAGGGATGCCGACTTCAGTGGGAGTATTTCTATTTAAGTCCAGAATTACTCTACATAAACACATTACTTAGTGATTGCATATTTTTCTGTTGTAGATCAATGGCACCACCTGGTCAACCCAACTTTGCATTGAAATCAATTCTGGAAAAGGATAAACTGAATGGAACAAACTTTACCACCTGGTACAGAAATTTGAGAATTGTCCTCAAGCGCGATAAAAAGGAACATGTTCTAGAGGATCCACTTCCAGGGGAACCTGCCGATAATGCTAATGCCACAAGCAGGAATGCCTACCAGAAACTCGTTGATGAATCAAATGAGATCAACTACCTCATGTTGGCTTGTATGGAGCCCGATTTGCAGCAGGATTTCCAAGATGTTGGGGCTTTCGATATGATCGAGAGTCTCAAGAGCATGTTTTAGGTGCAGGCTAGGACTGAAAGGTTCAACGTCTAGCGATCCTTGATGGATTGCAAGCTGAAGGAAGGTGATCCACTAAGACTGCATGCGATCAAGATAATCAGATACATGCAAGCTTTGGATTGGTTAGGCTTCCCGCTCTTGGATGAGCTGGCTACTGATGCCGTTCTGGGTTCTCTTCAGCCTAGCTATGGGACGTTCATCTCGAACTATCATATGCATGAAAATGGATAAGAAGCTCACTGAATTGCATGGGATGATCAAGGTGGCAGAGCAGGATATTAAGAAAGGGACGCATCAAGTGTTGATGGTGCAAAAATTGGCTAAGTTCAAGAAGAGTTTGTCCAAGAAGAAGGCTAAGGCAAAGGGCACAGAGACGGTAACCTCCGCCGCTGAGCCGAAGTCGGGACCGGGCTCAAAGGCCATTTGCTATCATTGCAAGGAACCTGGTCACTAGAAGAGGAACTGTAGCAAGTGGCTTGCTGAGCATGGCAAGGAGGCCGAAAATGCTTCTTCAGGCAAAGGTACACTTGTTACATATGTTATAGACATTTACCTTGCTGACATACCTAGTAGCTCTTGGGTATTTGATATCGGAGCGGTTGTTCATATTTGCAACACGATGCAGGGGCTAGTAAGAACTAGGCGTGTGGAACAAGGGGAGATTGACATCAGGGTCGGCAACAAAGCAAGAGTTGTTGCGTTGGAGGTCGGCACGATGCAGCTCCAACTTGCTTCTGGATTTATTTCGGAATTGAATAACTGTTATTACATTCCTGCACTTAGTCGGGACATTATTTCCGCCTCATGCTTGATGAGTCAGGGTTATGAATTCAATTTAAAGGACAATGGTTGTTCGTTTTATTTCAATGGTATGTTCCACGACTATGCACCCATTGTTGATGGGCTATTTATATTGAATCTATAAACGGAAATGGTTTATAGCGTGGATGTCAAGAGGCATAAGCCTAATGAGATAAATCTGACATATTTCTGGCATTGACGGCTTGGACACATTAGTCTTAAACGCATGATGATGGACTCATAACTTCGTCCAACTTTGAGTCATTCGAGACATGCAAATCATTCTTTCTCGGCAAGATGACTAAGTCTCCTTTTGCAAAGAGTTGCGAGAGGGCGTCCGACCTGTTGGAACTTGTACATAGTGATGTGTGTGTTCCAATGAGCACAACTGCTAGAGGTGGCTATCAGTACTTCGTGACTTTTATCGACGACTTGAGTAGATATGGGTGTATCTATTTGATGAGGCACAAGTCGGAAACTTTTGAAAAGTTCAAAGAGTTTCAGAACGAGGTTGAGAATCAGCTCGGCAAGACTATAGAACTTCTATGATTAGACCGTGGAGGTGAGTAAATGAGCCAGGAGTTTGATGATCATCTGAAAAGCCGAGGTATAGTACCTCACCTCACACCTCCAGGTACGCCACAAAGAAATGACATGTCAGAACGGAGGAATAGGACCTTGTTGGACATGGTCCGATCTATGATGAGCAGATCAGATTTACCCTTGTCATTCTGGGGATACGCTCTAGAAACTGCAGCTTTCACACTTGACAGGGCACCATCAAAATCCGTAGACAAGACACCACATGAGATGTGGACTGGGAAGAGTCCCAGTTTGTCTTTTCTAAAGATTTGGGGTTGTGAAGCATTTGTCAAGCGACTTATGTTAGAAAAGCTTACACCCAAGTCGGATAAATGCATATTCGTGTGATATCCGAGGGAAACCTTGGGATATATCTTCTACAACGGCGAAGAGAACAAAGTGTTTGTTGCTCAGAATGGGTTTTTCCTTGAGAAAAAGTTTCTCAGTTGGGAGGCCAGTGGGAGGGCCGTCCGACTCAAAGAGATTCAAGGACCACTTGGGGATGACTCGGCTGGTGATGAGATCATACCGGAGTCGGTCAGGGAACCGGTAGTGGAAGCGGCACCGGAACCACGGAGGTCGGAAAGATTGCACAGAGTGCATGATGTATTGTTGCTTGAAAGCGATGAGCTAGCCACATATACAGAAGTGATGGTGAGCCCAGACTCTGAGGCATGGTAGAAGGCCATGAGATCCGAGTTAAAGTCCATGGATGAGAATCAAGTCTGGGACTTGGTTGATCCGTCGCCTGGCGTAACAACCATTGGTTGCAAATGGGTCTTTAAGAAGAAAACCGATGTGGATGGAAATGTTCAGATCCACAAAGTTTGGCTTGTCGCTAAAGGATATGGATAAGTTCAAGGAATTGACTATGACGATACTTACTCACCGGTAGCGATGCTGAAGTCGGTGAGGATCGTACTAGCTATAGCTGCATATTTCGATTACGAGATATGACACATGGATGGCAAAACAACTTTCCTTCATGGAAATTTAACTGGGGACATGTATATGATATAGCCCGAGGGTTTTGTTGATCTGACTAGCGCTAGTAAGGTATGCAAGCTCAAGAGCTCCATTTATGGGTTGAGGCAAGCATCTCAGAGTTGGAACATTCATTTTGATGAGGTTGTAACTAGTCTCGGTTTCATCAAAAGCAAAGAGGACGCTTGTTTATACAAGCAGTTAAGTGGGAGCTCGATTGTGTTCTTGATCTTATATGTGGATGACATACTGCTGATCAGAAATGATGTTTTAATGTTGAACTCGGTCAAGGAGTCATTGAATGGCAAGTTTTCAATGAAGGGCCTCGGTGAAGAAGTTTACATATTGGGCATTAAGATTTATAGAGATAGATCGTGAAGGCTCATCGGCTTAAGCCAGAGCGCGTACATGATAAAGTGTTGAAGCGTTTCAACATGAGTGAGGCAAAGAAAGGGTTCTTTCCACTCTCACATGGTATAAGGCTAAGTGAGGCTCAGAATCCTATGACATCTGATGAGCGAAGCAGGATGAGTAGGATTTCATATGCCTCGGCAACCGGAACCATCATGTATGCCATGATATGTACTCGGCTTGATGTTGCATTTACAATAAGCTTAACAAGCAGATACCAGGCCAACCCAGGTGAGAGTCACTGGGCGGCGGTGAAGAATATCCTAAAGTACCTGAAAAGGACTAAGGAAATGTTTCTAGTTTATGGAGGTGAGTACGAGCTCTGCGTAAAGGGTTACATTGATGCTAGTTTCCAAATCGACAGAGATGATTGTCGATCACAGTCTGAATTTGTGTACGTCATGAACTGAGGAGCAGTGAGCTGGATGAGTTCCAAGCAAGATACGGTGGTCGATTCTACCACATAAGCTGAATACATTGCAGCTTGTGAAGCTGCAAAGGAGGGTGTATGGATCCGTAACTTTCTGGATGATCTTGGTATTTTCCCAACCTCGGTAGAACCGATCGACCTTTATTATGATAATTCTGGTGCCATCGCACAAGCCCAGGAGCTGAGGAATCACCACAAGGCCAAACACATAGATCAGAAATATCACCTGATACAAAAGATCATAAAGAGTGGTGACGTAGAGTTATGCAAAATTCACACGGATGCAAATGTTGCAGATCCTCTGAATAAGCCCCTTCCACAACCGAAGCATGAGGGGCACGTTAGAGCTATGGGCATTCGATGTCTATTTGATTGACTCTAGTGCAAGTGGGAGACTGTTGGAGATATGCCCTAGAGGCAATCATGTATGATGATATTTCCTATGTGTTTATGAATAAAGATAGTCCTTGGACATTATCAATGATGTGTATCAACAAGTATGTGACTTGTTTGTGGGACTATGCATTGCATGATGACTGTCCTAAAAGGTCCCTAGTTGTTGGGGATATAACCCCGAGGTATGACCCGCCCAGGAGGGGCCGGGTCAGACCGTTGGCGACTTAACATGAAGAAGGCCTAAGGAGGCCCAAGACCCGAACGTGTAAACCACCATATGCTAGCTTGTTTGTCAAGGCAAGACGACTTAGAAACCAGGCCAGTCACGTTGTGTGATCCGGCTCGGATTGTTGTAAGCCACCGGGCTTCGACCTATGTATATAAAGGTGAGACCCGACGATAGGTTAAGGCAGGAAAGAATTGATCGATAGCTTGGTCAAGCGTATTCGCTCCCTTGTAATCGAAACTCAAGAAATACAACTAGAAGCATGACATTGTCGTGGGGAACCACGGCCACCTATGGGACCAGAGGGCCCCTTGCTAGTTCGCCTGGGGGCGTCGCGTTGCACAAAGAACAGACGAGCGTGGGGCAGCACGACAGAGATCACACATGCAGTTTTACCCAGGTTCGGGCCGCCGCGAGGTGTAAAACCCTACTCCTGCTTCGGTGGATTGATGGTGGAAGATTGGTGGCGGAGCGTAGTACACTTGCCCGGTAGGGGCGGCAGTGGCTACGCACGTATGGGCGTGTTGGTTGCCCAACCTTCTAACCCCTTTCTATGGTTGCCATGGGCCTCCTTTTATAGATTAAGGGGTTACCACAATGGCAAAGTAGTCATTATGCACTGATAAGATAGCAAATAGTGCTATCATACCTAACTCGGCAGGCTGACAGGGTGCATTAAATGCACCGCTTAACGTCACGTCATTGGTTGTCCGGCAAGCCATGCCGGGTTATTTTCCCAGCTTCACACCTGCTCGCTTGACACGTCGCAGGACGGTTGTTTTTCTGGGGCATCTTCTGTAGAGAGAAACTGCCATGTGGTGAATGGCTGCCGCTAAGTCACTTTGCGGCTTGACACCGCACTGATGGACGACACGGGTCGTGGTGGAGTAGTTGGATGAGGTGGTTTTGCCCTTGTGAGTCCCGGCAAGCCCTGCCGGGATGTCTTGGGCGCCTTCTTCTGGGGATGGCCCCGCCCCTGCCAAGCTCACCTGCCCAGCAAGGGAGGCTTTTCTCCTGGTGGTATCTCGCTTCTCTTGCTCGATCTTGGTCCCCTTGATCTGTATGTGTAAGTGCATCTAGTACCCCTTAGAGATTTTGGTGTATTGAAGACTTATAGGTTAAGGGACTAATGCATTTGTGAGTGTACACAGATCTATAAGTCTATGAGGAGGTTGATATTTACAGAGAAAGTCGACCCCTAAAAATGAAGTTCTTCGACTAAAGACTTTGGTATTTCTGAAGACTTTCTGAAGACTTTGAAATTGAAGAAATTGGTGTGACCTTGAAGACTTGGTATTTATTTGAGGAACATGAAGCGTGAAGACTTTTGTTTTCGTAGTTTCATTTTCTTTTTCTTGAGTCATAGGAAACACCGTACTGTTAAAGGGGGTCGAGGAAATACTAAGGAAAAATTTCCATGTGATGCTCAACTCAAAATCCTACACCTACCAATCCCTTCGAGTGAAGCCATTGGAAATCTCATACAGTTCAGTCATATTCTTCAGTGACAGAGACGAAGTTCTTCTGGTCTCTAAGGAATTTGTTCTGACTGAGGAGTTAGGAATTCGCCAGTGCGGATTGCCTACACAGTGAGGAACATGATAGCCCTATGAAATTTGAAACTCAAATTTCCGACCGTTGCTGTGCTATGCGCCAGCTGTCCCAAAATATCTACCCACCTAATGGTCATATCATTGAAGGGCATTTATGTCTTATCATGTCGGGCTGCTCCCTAGGCTATAAATAGCCACCCCCTACAACCACTAGCTGGTTGGCTGCTCCGAGAGAAACTGACACTTGTCAATTGAGAGCATCCCATCCTCCGAGGACTTTGAGCAAAAATCATCAAGTGAGGAAAAACCCCAAACCCAAACACCTACAAACCCAAAGTGATTGAGCATCACTGAAGAGATTGATCCTGCGTGGATCTGATGCTTGTTACCTTTTAAGACTGTGCTTCTTCGAGACGGTTAGGCGTCATGGTCTAGAGCATCCAAGAGGAAATTGTGGATCGCCGAGTGACCGAGTTTGTGAAGGTTTGTAAGTCACCTGAAGACTTACCACGAGTGATTGGACGAGGTCTGTGTGACCTTAGTTCAAGGAGAATATGGTGAGGACTGTGTGTCCGGGACTGGGTGTCCTCAGGTTTAAATACCTAGCCGCTCCAACCAGACGTACAACTGAGACAGCAGTTGGAACTGGTCTACCAAATCATTATCTTCACCAAGCCAACTGGTTTTATTTCCTCAACTCTTCCATTTCCTCATTACTGTGTTGTGCACTTGTTCATATCTGTGTTTGAAGACTTTGACTGAAGACTTTCTCAATTTCCTCAGTTCAATTTCCTCAGTCTGTTTGTCTTCATCCTTTGTTATCTTGTGTTTACGCTTTCTGTACTCTATGCTTGTTTTCATTTCATCATGATGACTATGCTTGTGTTCTGCTATGCATACTTTTGAGTACTTATTCCGCTGCAAGTAGTTCTTCGCTAAGGAATTTCCTCACCCACAAATTCCTTAGTGAAGAATTTATAAAAATCGCCTATTCACCCCCCTCTAGTCGATATAACGCACTTTCAATTGGTATCAGAGCGAGGTACTCCCTTGTTCTGTGTGATTTTGGTTTAACCGCCTGGAGTTTTAGTTATGTCGACCGCAGGTATGAAGAAAGTGACATGTCCCATCTTTGACGGTCATGATTATCCCAAGTAGAAGGCCATTATGAAGAAGCGCCTCATGGCGATGAACAGCGAACTGTGGACCTTCACTGAGATTGGTCTTACCGATCTGTGCAAGACGGCGGAAGCTGATGACATTCGCAAGTACACTCTTCTCAACCTCACGGCGAAGGGTGTCATCTGCTCCTGTCTGTCTCAAAATCAGTTCAGGAATGTTATGCATCTCGATCATGCGAAGCTTATCTGGGACCGTCTCTCTGATGTCTATGAAGGTCATCGAACCTGTCATGATCCTTGGTTTGAGGACTTCAAGGAATCTCTCAAATCAATGACATTCGAACCAGAATCATCATCCTCCTCACCATGCCTTATGGCAGATGGTGAAAAGGTAACTGAAGGCTATCTGTCTGAATCTAGTGATGATGAATTAGGACCAAGTTATGTCAAACTTGTTTCCCTTGGTGCTAAACAACAAAGAGCTTTGGAAAAGGTTCAAAACATGCTTAGTAAGAGCGATGCTATGTTGGGTGAAGAAATGGGTCAGTCAAAAGCTTTGGCTGAAAGTCTTCAGAGGCTTCATACTAAGTATGACACCCTTCAAGATCAACATAACACTCTTTTATCTGATCATGAGAAGCTTTCTTATGAATTTCTTCAAAGAAAGCAAGATCTAGAGAAGCTAAAAGTGAGTTATATAGATCTTCAGAAGGAGCGCGATTCATTACTTGCTCAACAAATCAGCGCTGCTCAGGAAGAATTTGTTCCTCCATGTTTGAAATGCATTGAACGTGAATCTACTAATTCTTCACCTGAATGTTCAAATGCTTCTAATGCTACAAATTCCTCAACTGTCTCTGCTATCATTAATTCCTCATCTGAGGACATTGCTAGTATCACTAACGATGCAGGGCTGAAGGAATTGTACATGACAAGCATGTACAAAAGCCTCAAAGGGCATCAGACTCTTTGTGATGTGCTTAAAAAGCAGATCCTCAACAGGAACCCTAGGAAAGAGGGTATTTCCTTTGAGAGGAAACTCAATGCTGATGGTACATATTGGAAGCCTGAGCAGTACCCCAAAACCTCATGGGTTGCTGCAAAGGGACCTCCAGTTCACCCATCTAACTTATCTGGCTTTACATGTGAATCTCCTCATTCTTCTGATGAGTCATTTGACTCGAATTATAAACTGTTCAAAAATCAGAATGGTGAAATATTTGCTAGATATGTTGGCACTAACTGCAGGAACGGTTCTCCTATGAAGAAAATCTGGGTTCCCAAAAGATGCCTTGAAAGTCTTCACGTGAATGTCCTCATGACACCACCTGTGAAGAATAGGAACCCCAGATCAAATTCTACATATGGACCAAATTCTTCATATGGATCCAAGTCCTCATACGGACCAAATTCCTCACATGGATCATATTCCTCAAAAGGATCAAAGTCCTCATATGAACATCATCGTGCTAACAACTCTGTTTCGCAGGGAAGAGCCAAGGGCTATGAATATGAGCATTATTCTTCTAATCATTATGTTCATAAGTCCTCGAAGAATTTCTTTGCTTATTCATATGCTTACCCTAACTTCTCTTATGTGAAACGAAACGGATTGGCTGCTATGCCAACTTTCTCATATGGAGCTCGCAGAGTGATGAACTCTTTGCCACCCCTTCAGATGTGGGTGGTGAAGAAAAAGAACTAATCTCTTCTGCAGGGTCAGGTCTCCAGACGTACTTGAACGTCTAAAGAATTTGCTGGAGACCTGAAGTGTGCCTGAAAGGACGCATGCTAATCATGAAGAAATGAACTTTCATTTCTCACGTCCTCATACTACTTTATTTGTTCTATTGCTTGATGAAATTGATCTGATGAATTGATGTCATATTCTTCACTGATGAAGTATATGAAGTTCGTAAGCTGCACTAATTCATCTGAAGGATGATCAACCCAAAGCCACTGAGTGGGTCCTCGATAGTGGATGTACAAATCAGATGACTGGTGACAAGAATCTATTGATTGGTGCTCCCTTATCACCATCGCATCTGAAGCATATCATCTTCGCAGGCAAAGGCAAAAGTCAGGTATTGGGTCTAGGTAAGGTTGCGATCACAAAGGATCGACACATGGACAAAGTCATGCTTGTCAAGTCCTTAGGATACAACCTCATGTCTGTCTCAATGCTTTGTGATCTTGATATGGTAGTTGTCTTTGGCAAGTATCGTTGTGTTGTGGTTATGGAAGCTGACAATTCCAAAGTATTCGAAGGCTTTAGGAGAGGAGACTTGTATATTGTTGATTTCTCTACAGGACCGCAACCAGCCGTGTGCCTACTTGCAAAAGCTTCAGAAGGATGGCTATGGCATCGATGACTTGGTCATGCAGGCATGAGGAATTTGCACACGCTTGCGAAGAAGAAGCATGTCATTGGCATTGAGAATGTCAAATTCCTCAAGGATCACTTGTGTGGAGCTTGTGAAGCTGGAAACATGACCAAGGCTAAGCATCCAGCGAAGACTATCATGACCACTACTCGACCATTCGAATTGCTTCACATGGACCTCTTTGGTCCTAACCATTATTCAGCTGTCACAAATGACGCATCTATCTATGGCCTTGTTATTGTTGATGATTACTCTCGTTACACATGGGTACACATTGTTACTTACAAACATGAAGTGCAGGAAGTCTTCAAACGATTTTCCTCGAGGGCTTCAACCAACTTTGGTGTGAAGATCAAGCACATCAGAAGTGACAATGGAACTGAGTTCAAGAATTCTGGTCTTGATGACTATCTTGATGAACTTGGTATTACTCATGAGTTATCTGCTCCTTACACTCCTCAGCAAAATGGCGTCGTGGAGCGCAAGAACAAAACTCTTGTTGAGATGGCTCGCACTATGCTTGATGAGTACAAGACGCCTCGACATTCTGGATTGAGGCAATTTATACTGCGTGCCACATCATCAACATGGTATATCTTCACAAATTCTTCAAGAAGACCGCCTATGAACTCCTCACTGACAAGAAACCCAATGTGAGTTATTTCAAAGTCTTCGGTACTAAATGTTGGATTAGAGATCCTCATCACAATGCTAAATTTGCACCGAAAGCACATGAAGGTTTTATGCTTGGTTACGGAAAGGACTCGCACACCTACAGAGTCTTCAACACCGTTCTTCACAAGGTTGTTGAAACTGTGGATGTGCGGTTCGATGAAACTAATGGCTCGCAAAGAGAGCACCTACCTCTGTGATCGATGAACCAGCACCTGAGGAAACTATCAAGTTCAAGGCTATGTCATTCCTACCGAAGAATCTACTGAAGAATTCATTCCAGAACGTGAAGAAAATGGTGCTGAAGAAAATGCTGATCAAATTCCTCGACGACAACCTACTCATCCTCGCGTTGCAAAAGAAGTGAAAGTTGAGAAGATCATCGATGACATTGAAGCACCAGGTCCTCTCACACGCTCAAAAGCTTCACATTTATCTAACTTTTGTGGGCACTATGCTTTTGTCTCTATCTCAGAGCCCACTAAGGTAGATGAAGCATTTTTGGAGCCTGAGTGGATTCAGGCCATGAAAGAAGAATTACACCAGTTCGAGCTCAACAACGTTTGGGAACTGGTCAACCGTCCAGATCCTCGCAAACACAATATCATTGGCACAAAGTGAATCTACCGCAACAAGCAAGATGAAAATGGTCTTGTGGTGAGGAATAAGGCACGGCTAGTAGCTCAAGGCTACACACAGGTTGAAGGAATTGCTTTCGATGAAAGTTTTGCACCTGTTGCTAGATTTGAAGCTATTCGCATATTACTTGCTTATGCTAACCATCATGATATCACTTTATATCAAATGGATGTGAAAAGTGCATTCCTCAATGGTAAGCTTGAGGAAGAAGTATATGTTGCTCAACCCCTAGGTTTTGAAGATCCTAAGCATCCTGACAAAGTCTTCAGACTAAATAAGGCCCTCTATGGCCTCAAGCAGGCCCCTCGGGCGTGGTATGATACTTTGAAGGAATTCCTCATGAAGAAAGGCTTCAAACCTGGTTCACTCGACCCTACTCTTTTCACTAAATCATATGATGATGAATTGTTTGTATGCCAAATATATGTTGATGATATCATCTTTGGCTGTACTGACCAACGTTATAGTGATGAATTTGCATATATGATGAGTGAAGAATATCAAATGTCTATGATGGGAGAGTTGAAATTCTTCTTAGGTCTTCAAATTCGTCAACAGCGCAATGGCATATTCATATCTCAGGAGAAATACCTCAAGGATGTACTGAGGAAATTCGGCATGCAAGATTGCAAAGGCGTCAAAATTCCTATGCCCACAAATGGCCATCTGTGCACTGATGAAAATGGTATTGACTTCGATCAAAAGGTATACCGCTCCATGATTGGTTCTTTATTGTACTTATGTTCATCTAGGCCAGATATTATGCTTAGTGTTTGCATGTGTGCCCGATTTCAAGCTACACCGAAGGAATCACACCATAAGGCCGTGAAGCATATTCTTCGATATCTAGCTCACACACCAACACTAGGATTATGGTACCCCAAGGGCTCGGCTTTTGATCTCGTTGGATATTCTGACTCTGACTATGCTGGCGATCGTGTGGATCGCAAGTCAACATCTCGTACATGTCATTTCCTCAGACAATCTTTGGTCTGTTGGTCCTCGAAGAAACAGAACTGCGTATCATTGTCTACTACTGAAGCTGAGTACATTGCTGCTGGTTCTTGCTGTGCTAAATTGCTGTGGATGAAGCAAACTCTCAAGGACTACGGCGTCAACGTGAAGAATGTGCCTCTCTTCTGTGACAATGAGAGTGCCATCAAGATTGCTCACAACCCAGTTCAGCACTCGAAGACAAAGCACATTCAGATTCGTCATCATTTTCTTCGTGATCATGTGTTGAAGGGCGACATTTCTATTGAGCATGTGAAGACTGAAGAACAGCTAGCCGATATCTTCACAAAGCCCTTGGATGAGAAGAGATTTAGCAAGTTGCGGTGTGAGCTAAATATCTTAGAATCTTATAATGTTCTTTGAAAAGGACATTCATCCTAACACTTATGCAAAATTGATGACTTAGATGTGCAACACATGAAGAAACGTTTTTTTCAATCAATGAAGAATAACACTCTAAGTGTGTAGAAATTAATGAAGAATTTGATTCTCAGAACCCTACGACAATTCTACGCAGTGTCTGAAATCATCATTCTTATACGGTGGGTCACGCCACCACAAAAGTTGAAAATCTTCAATTTGAGTTTTTCCTCAGTTGTTCATATTCTTCAACTTTGCAAAATCTTCACTGTTTCCGTTATTTTTCTTCATTGGCTATATATATATATATGAGTTTATGTCCTCTACAACATTCACTTATGGCTAATTCTTCAAGTTGGTTTTTCTGCTAAGTGAATGTGATCGGACCCTTCCCCCTCTATGCTATACTCAACCTAATCTATTCACAAATTCTTCATGTGCGTTCTATTTGAAACTCATTCAAAATCTTCACTGTGTCCTTGTCAGCTGAAGAATTTGCGAACGGAACTTTTAACTTATCTTATACAAATTTTTGGCTTTGCCGCTCAAACCGTTCTGCTTCCCACGATATACTTGTCTATTCACCCACGATCTAACACGATCTCCACTTCTCAGTACGTGGGTGACACATGTCATGCGAATGAGAAGGGTCAGGGGCACGTTCGTCCAATTTCTTCGGGCGAACCGTTTTTCACCGTGGCTATAAATACCCCCTCTCCCCTTCCTCACTTCTTTTACTCCACTCGACCTCTCTCCCACTCGAGCTTCTCAAACCCTAGCGCCACCGCTACATCATCGTCGCCGGTGAGGAAGAGCTTCACTGCCTCAACCTCGTCGCCGCCGTACTCACGCCGGCCGCGGAAATCTTCACTCCGCCGCTGCCGTAGCCGTCTTCCTCCGCCAAGTTAGGGCGTGGAAGATCTGCACAGACGAGCTTCACTTCTCCACATCCCAGTTCTTCGTTCAGGGTAATTAAAAGTTACTTTTATTGCCCTCTTCTATTCAAATGACTTCTACAAAATCTTCAAAGGTGTTTATTCCTCAAATTTTTCACACACTGAACACCTCACTTGTCATCTGTTCTTGATTCGTTTCTCTAAGCATCATTTTTCTTCAAGATTCCTCAATTGTGTGGATCTTCGATCTATAAAACTCTGGAACCTAAGACAAAGAACGCTTAGTGAAATTCTTCAAGACTCATCTGGTTAAATTCCTCAAACTTGTTCTAATTGAAAAACCTTCTGAGAACGCATATGACCTCTCCAAATTCCTCGCAACTATACTTTGTTCACAGGTACTCATGTCCGCTGCTGAATCACTAGGTTCTCATCAACTTAACTCATTTGCAGCGTTCCTTGAAGAAAAGTTGCATACTTCTTCAGAGAGTTCAATTGTTCAAATTCCTCAACTGAAGAAAATGGCTAATGAAAAGAAGCCATAGAAAGGAGGAAAGAGGCCTGAGGTCAATACTGCCTTTGAAATCCCTGAGGACATTTATGCTGGGTACTGCACACCCCCTAAGGAAGATAAAAATCAGCGCAAGGTGCGCATTTAGAGGATAGAAAGGAGATGGGCAAAAGAGTGGAGGGAGTACAGGTATGTGACTCCAAAATACATGAAGAAATTCGTTGTTACTCCTCCATGCTCAAGACCTCCACTAGCACCTGGCCAAGAGGCAGATCCCACTAGCATCAAGCGCGGTGAGGAATTTCCTGAAGAATGGGCCAAGCGCCAGGCCAAGTTGGCCAAACAGGCAAAAGATGCAGTGATGAAATTCAATGAAGACTCAACTGCTGCTACCGAGACCTCTGTAAGGCCGAAGAAATCCATGGCAAAGAAGCCTGCGCACAAGCCAAGTGCCTCGTCTTCAATGCCCTCACGGCCAATTTCCTCAGCTAAGCCCTCACGGCCAATTCCTCATGCCGCTCCTGCTCCTCCAAAGTCCTCAGCTACTCCGACAAAATCCTCAGCACCTGTGCATCTTGCCACGTGCCAAAGGACTACAGGCATCTCCATTGCCTCAGGAGCTTCAGCTAGTTCCTCAGCTACACCAAATTCTTCAACAGGACCCTCTCTGCTGAAGACTAAGACCACTGCTGGACAAGGCTCTCGCCCAAGTCCTCAGAAGAAGCAGGTCGCCTTCCAAATACCGTCTGAAGAAGACGAAGCTGATGATGAAGAACTTGCTGAGATCATCAGAGACAGGCAAGTCAGGGCCGCTAGAGCCAAGGGCACAGAAGTGCCACTGCTTTTGGATCTAAAGCTGATCCTCGACTATATTGATCTCTGGCACAAGGACCCAAACACTCCTATGCCTGATTTCAAGTTGACACCTGTCCAAAGTCACATGCTGACCCATTTCATCAGTGAAGAAAAATGGAAATATGAGAAGGCCAGGCAACTCAAGAAAGCACAGTACAGGAAGGAGAAGTTCCTGAAGAACAATGTTGTCTCTATGACAACTGATGAACTTATAAAGCTCCAGTCTGAAATCAAAGTCCTCAGCGATGATTTCAACACTTACTATGCTGATTGGAAAGGAGCCAAGGTCAGGTTCGTCAATCTGACGAAGACACTCACTTCAAGTGCCGCTGCCCCTGTGCATATTGAAGTCACTCTGGCTGAAGCATCTGCTCAGCAAACTGAAGAACATGCTAGCACCGCTGATGACAATCAGGCTGCTGAAGATAATGTGAGTTCCAAGGCTGATGACTGCATTCCAGCCACTGAAGAAATTCCCAGGGCTCCCACTAGTGGTGCTCCTGAAGAAAATGAAGAGGTCAGGGCAACTGCATTAGTTGTGCCTGAAGAAACTGAACCAAATTCCTCTGCTCCTCCTGCGCCTACTCCAACTCCAATCCTTCCATCTGCATCAGATGTGAAGAAGACCAAGGCTGCAGAGCGTGCAGCTGTGAAGAAAATGAAAGCATCAGCGTCTTCATATTCTTCTGCTCCGAAGAAAATGAAGCCTATGACCAGCTCTTTTGCAAACCCGATTGATGTTGTTCCAATCTCAACCATGCCATCAAAGGACCTTGTTCCTTTTGATGAAGAATATGTGATCCCTAGCGGATCTGATGAAGAAACTCCTTCTGTTGCTACGTCAGAGCAGATGGATGAAGAAATTGAAGTGGATGAAATCCCTTCAACACCAGTTGTTTCCTCGCCTATGCCTCAGTTCACTGCTGAAGAGGCTGGCGTTGAAGAAATTGAAGATGAAGATGTGGACATTGGCTGTACCACACCTGTGATGAATGATGACTTTTGGGAAAGTCAACACCCCAATTCTCCACTCTTCACTCCACTGCAGCAAATTCCTCAGTCCCCAGTCACTACAGTTCAAACGGGATCTGATGAAGCTCATGAAGACATTCCAGCCGCTAGTGCTGAAGAAACTGAAAATGAAGAATTCAAGAACCAGGCTGCCACTGAAGAGGAACCAGAAATTCCTCAGCCTGAAGAACCTGAGATTGCAATTCCTGAGGTTGTGATGCAACTCACTGACACTCCTCTGCCCAAGCCAAAGGATCCATTCTCCAGGAAGCAGAAATTCAAGACTGATGCCTTCTTTGGCGAGCATGTATTCTTCACTGATTACAGCCCTTATGACTCTGCTCGCATAAGGAAGAGGTGTTTCTGGACTGCCAGCCAGACAAATTTCTATTCCTAAGTGCTGTTCAACAAAGACGAAGTCTTCGATCATGAGCACATTCCTCACGTGGACATGGAATCTCTGCCGTGCTTCGAGCCAGTCCTCAGTGTTCTTCATGACGCTGGACTGTTAAATTTCAGCACTGACATCTGTGATTGGAATGAAGAACTTATTCTTCAATTCTATGCAACGCTGCACATCACCGGAAATTCTGAAGATGTGCATTCATGGGTGCTGGACTGGATGTCTGAAAACACTCACTACAAGGCACCAGCTACTGAATTGCTTCGTGCCTTACCTCTCAGTCCGCCCCTTGAAGGTGCTTGTTGCGTCTACAATGAACCTGAGCTAACCGATCACTACATGCAAGTGCTGATGAAGCCTTTGAAGCCAGGTCAGACCTCAAGAACAAAATTCCTTGTGAAGGAATTGATGTATGTGCCTCGGACTGTCTATCGCATTCTGACGAAGACATTGAGTCCAATCAAGGGCCACGACTCAAATGAAGAAGAAGTCATTGGCATCATGAAGAATCTGCTTTTCAATATCATTCATGGCATTCCCATCAACTTCCATGATTTCTTCCTGAGGACTCTGGCCAATGTCGCTATGTCACCATTTGAGTTGAAGCCTTATGCACCTTGGATTATGAGATTCATCTGGACAAGGTCTTCACTCAAATATAAAGCTGATACACTGAACCATTGCAGCTACTTGCCCCCAATTGAAGTCCTCAAACGGACATTTTCCTCAGCTGATGAAAAGGGCAACGCTACTACTGTAATTGATGAAGGCATTCGTCCATTGGATGGACAATTTCGCAAGGCTGCATCTTACTCCACCAATGATGACTCTGCCACCCATGACACTGCCGCCAACGCTCCCAAGCAAAATCCTCAAGGCACAGCACCCAGGGTGATGACTGACCGTGAACTTCTCCTCAGTCTTCACCAGAAGGTTGATCGCAATCTTAAATGGGTCAAGCGTCAGTTTGGTTCAATTCTTCACAACATGACTGCAACCCACAATGCAGTGAAGAAAAACCACTACTACCTTCATGAAACCCTCAACCGCACCTGGGCTGTTCTGTCTCAAGTCTATAGTGAAGAAGATCTGAAGAAAATGGGTCTCAAGGAAGATCATGACTGGGCTGCACCTCCTCCGAAGAAGTACAAGAAGGTCAAGGTTACTTCCTTAGTGGCCAGCTCCTATTCTTCATCACGTGACACTGATGAACATGAAGATTTGGACGACACTGCGGCAGGCCCTACTCCAACAAACGACCCCAACAACGTTGACGCTCCTTCATCACCTTGATATTGTTCAGGGGCGTTAGTCCTCATTTTCGACCCTTTTGGTCATTTGATGATAAAGGGGGAGAAATTTGAGTTAGTCTTCAAGTGGGTCTATCTTATATGGGCGTTTTTTCTCTAAAGTTGCAACTCTTGTTCTTTTGAAGACTTTGCTGATCGAGTTGTAAAATTAAACTCTATGGTGACCTGATACTTTTGTTGTTTCTTCTGCATGCTTATTCCTCGTTAATGTTATTGCACGCATGCTGAATTACATCAGTCACCATATTTCATCATGCATCTCAAATTCTTCATATTGTATGTCAAATGCGTGTATGAATTACAAGATTTAGGGGGAGATCTCCATGATTCAACTCTTCAAGTGTGCATTGCTTCAAAAGCAAATTCCTCACTATGCACATCTTCAGGGGGAGTTCTTCTATATCTTGCAATCAAATTCCTCAATATCAGTATTTACACTTCATATGTTTATCCCCGTTGAAAACTTAACCTATATTGTCATCAATCACCAAAAAGGGGGAGATTGTAAGTGCATCTAGTGCCCCTTAGTGATTTTGGTGTATTGAAGACTTATAGGTTAAGGGACTAATGCCTTTGTGAGTGTACACAGATCTATAAGTCTATGAGGAGGTTGATATTTACAGAGAAAGTCGACCCCTAAAAATGAAGTTCTTCGACTGAAGACTTTGGTATTTCTGAAGACTTTCTGAAGACTTTGAAAGTGAAGAAATTGGTGTGACCTTGAAGACTTGGTATTCATTTGAGGAACATGAAGCGTGAAGACTTTTGTTTTCGTAGTTTCATTTTCTCTTTCTTGAGTCATAGGAAACACCGTACTATTAAAGGGGGTCGAGGAAATACTAAGGACAAATTTCCATGTGATGCTCAACTCAAAATCCTACACCTACCAATCCCTTCGAGTGAAGCCATTGGAAATCTCATACAGTTCAGTCATATTCTTCAGTGACAGAGACGAAGTTCTTCTGGTCTCTGAGGAATTTGTTCTGACTGAGGAGTTAGGAATTCGCCAGTGTGGATTGCCTACACAGTGAGGAACATGATCGCCCTGAGGAATTTGAAACTCAAATTTCCGACCGTTGCTGTGCTATGCGCCAGCTGTCCCAAAATATCTACCCACCTAACGGCCATATCATTGAAGGGAATTTATGTCTTATCATGTCAGGCTGCTCCCTAGGCTATAAATAGCCGCCCCCTACAACCACTAGCTGGTTGGCTGCTCCGAGAGAAACTGACACTTGTCAATTGAGAGCATCCCATCCTCCTAGGACTTTGAGCAAAAATCATCAAGTGTGGAAAAACCCCAAACCCAAACACCTACAAACCCAAAGTGATTGAGCATCACTGAAGAGATTGATCCTGCATGGATCCGACGCTTATTACCTTTGAAGACTGTGCTTCTTCCAGACGGTTAGGCGTCATGGTCTAGAGCATCCAACAGGAAATTGTGGATCGCCGAGTGACCGAGTTTGTGAAGGTTTGGAAGTCACCTGAAGACTTACCACGAGTGATTGGACGAGGTCTGTGTGATGTTAGTTCAAGGAGAATACGGTGAGGACTGTGTGTCCGGGACTGGGTGTCCTCAGGTTTAAATACCTAGCCGCTCCAACCAGACGTACAACTGAGACAGCAGTTGGTACTGGTCTACCAAATCATTATCTTCACCAAGCGAACTGGTTTTATTTCCTCAACTCTTCCATTTCCTCATTACTGTGTTGTGCACTTGTTCATATCTGTGTTTGAAGACTTTGACTGAAGACTTTCTCAATTTCCTCAGTTCAATTTCCTCAGTCTGTTTGTCTTCATCCTGTGTTATTCTGTGTTTACGCTTTCTAAAACCTGTGCTTGTTTTCATTTCATCATGATGACTGTGCTTGTGTTCTGCTATGCATACTTTTGAGTACTTATTCCGCTGCAAGTAGTTCTTCGCTAAGGAATTTCCTCACCCACAAATTCCTCAGTGAAGAATTTATAAAAATCGCCTATTCACCCCCCCTCTAGTCGATATAACGCACTTTAAGTATGTTGATCTTTCGAAGCTCTTGGTCTCTTGTGTTCTGGCTTGGCCTTCACTTGTCCATGCATGAGTCAGGGGAAAATATATAACCCTATCTGTTTTCCCCGACATAAGCCCCCGGGCCTGAGCCACACGTGTTGCGTGGCACGTTGGGTTAGGCCCTAAACAGTGCGCGGACACGTGGCAGGAGAGGGCTGCTCATGCTGGTTTGGCAGGGCGACTAGTCAATCCAACGTCCACTTCGCGCAATTACTGCGCGTCGTGGGGTCGTGGGACTATTGCAGTTAAGGTAAAATGGTAACTTTTTGAAGCATCGCGCTTCTGTTCCGCACTTCCCCCCTTAAGAGCAGGGAAAGGTGGAGCGGCACGGTTCACCTGTGTCTTGCCTTGCTCTCCCATCTTCTTCCCTCGTAAGCCAAATGACGGTTCCTCCTCTCACTCTCCCGCTCGCCGCTGCCCTTTCCACCGAATCCCTTCTCCATCCGCATCGCCGCCGCGGAAATGGGGAAGAAACCCGCAGAGAAAGGAAAGCAGACAGCCGCGGCGAAGGAGGTAGCCGCCAAGGGGAGCAAGAGGGTAGCGGAGCTGAACAAGAAACGGAGGGGAGATTTCATCTTCCTCCCGTCGACTTTGAGCGGCCCAGTCCTCCATGCGAGGTATGGATACCTGTGGGGGAGGCCTATCCCGAAAGGGCATGGAGCGCCCAAAGTTTTTGTGGAGGGGAAGGAAGATCCACCGGCTCATATCGATTCTTTTGAGCTTACTCTATCTGCGGCCTCTGTCCCCCCTTCTCTGCATTCTTTGAGGCGATCATGGCCATCTATGGATTTCACCTCCTTGATTTCACGCCAAATGCAATGGTGACCATGGCTATTTTTGCACATTTGTGTGAGAATTTTGTCGGAGTAAACCCCAATGTGGATCTGTTCCGGCATTATTTCATTCCACCGGTGGAGAACAAGGGTCACCACTCCGGAAACATTAGCTGGATGACACGGCTGGCAACGAAGATCTGGGATTATATCCCTGGGAAGCAGCGTGAGAGGTGGGATGAGTGGAGAGGGGATTGGTGTTGGATTCAAGATGAGGAAGCCCCTGAATTTTGTGATGCACGGAAGGAATGTGTTGAGCGCGGCAAGGAATGGAGCGCTAAAGGTCTTACTGAAGATAAGCTGCGCCCGGCAATCAACAGGATCAACCGTTTGAAGGCTATCATGCTAACCGTTGAGCATGTGGGGGCAGATTTTCTTCTGCGCCGTATCTCGCCGATGCAGGAGAGGGACAGACCAGCCTGGTTGTATGGTGATGCTGCTGATAGGATGAGGTTGCTCCCGGGGTTGGCCAGCAACTTGTCAGTCTATGGCCATGCCTGGCTATGTGATCAATTGTTTGGCTGCTTTGAGCTGTTCAAGCTCCCGGCAACCGTCATCCCCCTGAACATTAATTCTGTCCGGGATCAGATACTGAAGTGGATGCCGGAATGCAATGCTCATGGAGTGGCAGGTGATTGGTGACTGCCTTCTCTTGATGAAGAGCTCCAGTGTTCAAACACCCTGGTGGAGATGGCCACCAGGGCTAAAACTGGGATGTACAGACGCACCTCCTCTGTGGAGGTAGTGTATATCTTGAGGAGGGTCGAGGAGGACAAGGCTTCCTGCCTTGTGGAGATGGAGAGGGCCGCCAAGGCCGGGAAGGGCAAGGGAAAAGCCGAGGACGAGAGCTCTTCTCATGGTGGTAGTGAAATGCAAGCCACGGAAGGAGTTGTCGGGGAAGAGCTTGCCAGGGATAACCTTGCCGGGCTTGATGCCTTGGCCATAGCGGCAATGAAGCTTCAGGAGGCGGAGGAGATTGGTGAGGCGGTGGACCTTGAGGAGGAGTGGCTTGCGGCTGGGTCTCAAGCCCCCGAGCCGGTTCTGGACCAGCGCCCCCGCAGGCGCGCTGCCAACCGAGGGGCGGCGGCCACCAATCCAGCACCAGCCGCCAAGAGGGTGAAGAAGACCACTACCAAGGTCACCAAGGTTGAGGTGGTGTGTCTCCAATCTCCTCGCCTTGCTCGGACCAAGGTTTCCTTCGCCAAGCAATCGATGGACGTGGAAGTGGAGTCCAGCCCCCACTCCGGCTCGAGCTCTTCACAGAGCTCGTGTTCCCCGGAGCTCCCGGTGCCACGCCGGGCACCGAAGCTGCCGGGGAGTTCTGCCCCTCCACCTCCGAAGAGAGGAAGGGAGTCCTCGCCTCCCATGGAGTTCAACTTGAACTCCATGCTTATTGAAGAAGAGTAGGGAGGATTTCTCCTTTTGTGGATGGCTTTGGGGCATACTTGATTACTCTTGCTGACTAACCTCTTGTTCCATTGTTGTCGTCAGGGAAGTGGAGGAGGACACAGAAACCCTCATCTACCATCCCCAGAAGAGGATCCGTCACGTCAGATCACTGGAGGCTGCGGAGAGCCCACCCTTCACTACAAAAATAATACACTTCCGTGATGATACGTGTTTGTCACAGTAGGTCACGTTTTCTTTCATGCATGTACATCCATGATGATTTTATGACATAATCAAGATAGTCATACATGTGCTGTCATAGAAGTGTTCCATGTCATTACCAAAATTATCATCATGGAAGTGTCGATAAATCGCGCATCATAGAAGTGCTTTCGTCAAGGGTGACCGACACGTGGCATCGACCGTAATGGGTCGCCGTTAAGCTATCGAGTCTGGTTTTGGATCCGATAACCCGTTAACAGCCCGGACCAATGGGGATTTTCCACGTGTAAAATTCTCATTAGCCGGAGGAAACACGTGTTTGCTCATCGTTGGGACAGATGTCATCCACTCATCGGACAGGAGGCGCCTATGATACGTCGACGCGTGGCACGGCCCAACAGAGGCCCATTCCGGTGAAAAGGCCGGCCCAGCTAAAGGCCCACCATGTTTTTTCAGACACTAGTGGGATGGACCGTTAACAGCCTGCCATGTTTTGGGCCAAATTGAGGCCCATAGCAGATCAGGCCCGTTCACAGCTAGCCGTGTTTTGGGCCAAATTATGGCCCATATCGGCTCAGGCCCATTAACAGGCCACTGTCCTTTTGGGCCCATTCTAAGACAGGTTTGTATTTCTGCCTGTTAAATGCTCGTTAACCAGTTCGACCCGATAATAGTTTCGGCCTGTTAGCGGCCCGTGGTGCATCTGGGATGTTGTCGTCCCGGTTTAACTTTAGGCCCTTTAACGGCCCATGCAGAAACTGGGTTATTTCTTGTCTGAAGTAACTTTAGGCCTCTTAATGGCACGTAGTCTTCATGGATAAATTTCAGCCCAACAGGCCTATCGGCCTGTTAATGGCCCATGGAACAGTTGGGCCTAATTACAACCCGCGTTGAATCCGGCCTGCTTACAGCCCATCTGATAATGGCCCGTGACACTTTTGGGCCTATGGCCCGCGTGGTTACCGACCTGCTTAAAGCCCATAATTTTATTGGGACAAACAGGCCCGAGATATATTTTGGCCTGTTAACTGCTCGTCCTATTTGGGCCTAACATGGGCCTTAGGCAATTTCAGCCTGTATTGGCCCGTGAATTTTTCAGCCCAACGCTGGCCCAATCTAGGTTTTAGCCTGTTAAAAGCCCATGGTATTCTCTGGCCCAGCTGGCTAGAACTTTACTCGGCCTATTAAAGCCTGGAAACTACTATATGTTTAGACCTGCTAATGGCCCAAGTGAATTATAGGCCCACGTTTTAGCCCATATGAGTAACGGGCCGGCCTGAAGACCGACAACACTGAGATCCACTGAACCTTCCGGCCTAAATTACAGCTTACCGACCAAAGAATAAACCTAGACTATACAATAAAGAAATTACGGCATATCACATCCACTGGGAACTAAAGTTCTCTACCGGTGATAATAAACCGCAAAGTGACCGCGGATTACATACACTGGGCATCGAAGGTCGCCACCAATGCATATAAACGCGTCGATAAAAGAATATACAAAACTGAGAGCACTTCAGAAGGCACTAGGCCTGGCCAGGATGGGCCCCGCAAGCAGCCGAACAAGCTGATGAGACCTCAGTTGTATCAACGATAGATGCTCCATCCCTAGCTGTATGGCACCATAGTGCGCAAGGCAGTCCTCTGACATCTTCTTTGCATCTTTGACTTCAAGTCGGAGCTGAGCTGAAGCAAGCCTTTCCTCTTAAAGTTGAGACTGAAGAAGTCAAACTGATTGAGGCAGCGACTGCACAGAGGTTGTCCCACACCTGCTGGTGAGTAGCTTCAACTCACTGTCTTCATCAAGACAGGACCTTGGGGTCATCTCGCTGTCCTCAATATGATTTGGTTCACTATCTTCCCTAAAGTTCTGCCTGGCATAAGAGATACGACTCTAAAAGAGAAACAAGAAGACATGTAACAGGTTTCACAATTATATAAGCAAATAAATGGATCTATTCTGCATAAGGAACATGTTTTTACAACTACAATTTAAAATTGGTAGTTGTTGCAAACATCCAATTAGATGTAAACAGCAAAGTAAACAGTAGTGGAGGAAATGATGCCTATCAAACTCTATACTAGAACAAAGTTTGAAGGCTTGAGAAGGATGGACTTACATTACATGTTAACATGGGTTGGACAAAGCCCTTTTCCAAGTTGATGGAAGGATAATTCAATAAATTCCCCAAAGAAAATTCTTTATAAGCATCGCCATTATTCTACCTTTTGCAAAGAGTAAATATAGATCAAATAATATTGGAAGAAAAAGAGGATAATGAAGCTCAGGTGCAGACTGATGATACATAATCAAATAGCAATTAATTAAGTACAGTTTTACAAGGCAAAAGGTACTGACAAGAGGAATGCAGACATCAACGTGTGCAGTGGCATTGGCTTTATTCAACATTTTGGTAAGAGTAAATGTGGATATGATAATTTGGAGAAAGTGGAGGGCAGGGCAGATAAGATGCAGAGTAATGCTAGACAATCAATTATCTCGCGATGCAAGTACAGTAATACCACCACCGTCCGTTATTACTTGTCGCTCAAATGGATGTATCTAGCACTATTAAGTTCTAAATACATCCAATTGATCAACAATTAATTCGATACAGAGGGAGTACATGACAACAGGTACTTACATGAGCAATCCAAAACATCATAACCATTCTGTTAATTCTACATTTATCTAAGAGTAAATATGGATCTTATAATTTCAAGCAAAGGGAGGATAAAGAAGCGAACATTTACAGTGATG
Organism: Triticum aestivum; assembly: GCF_018294505.1. Lineage (NCBI taxonomy): Eukaryota > Viridiplantae > Streptophyta > Magnoliopsida > Poales > Poaceae > Triticum > Triticum aestivum. The sequence goes on along the minus strand of NC_057802.1, from coordinate 330,597,762 downwards.
CTACATAATCAAACAGCAATGAGTATAAGTATGCTGACAAAGGGAAAGATATACTGACAAGAGCAATGCAGAGCCCAGTATTGTTGTGAGATCCTATGATCCATTGAGCAAGGAGATTTATTTGAAATTAGTTTTCATACAAGAGAGGGTAAGGCACATGCTGAAATTTAGGAGTTCAAATTTTGAATTGATATCATAGACAGTACCTGACGCTGGGCTCTCAGCAGTTCTAATAGGGGTTTGGCTAGTGGAGTAGGGGTAAAGTGTGGTACAGTTGGGCCTGTGTTTTTTGTGGCTGCTGATCTATCTGATTTATCAGGTATCACTACCTTTTCCAAATACCTAGTTTCTACTCCTTGAGGATCTGCACTCACCCTCTTCCTTCTGGACATCTATTACGAAAGAACAACATTTGACTGGAAAACATAGTATGACGACACATGCAATAGGTACAGAAATGGATAGGTATGGCATATACTCATATATGATGCTTCAACTAAGCAGATGGTGTAACAAAGTAGAAGTAATGCAAGAGGTCAGATGCAAAATATGTGCGACCAATACAACCTTTCCAAGTTAGAGCAAGCACCTTGATGGGTGAATAAGATAGCCATCCTCCACCATGCCAAGTTTGTTAGCCAGTGGATTGTTCCGCAATATTCCTCTCGTGCGCCCATTCTCATATTCATTTTGATAATGTTCAATACATGACATGCATGAAAACATAAAAACAAGTGAGATTATCTTTGTAATGCAGAAGTGATTCTAATCCAATACTGCCTCCCTGTAAAGCCCTTTGTGCTATCTCTGCAATTCTTATGAGAGATGCCATGCATGCTGTAATTTGGTGTGTGCATTAATATAATGTGGCCTACTACTAAAAATATGAAAGCTCCAGAAGTGATGATACTTCGCAGATGACAGCTTCAACATATAGTGAAGAAGAACAAGTCGACCTAACCTGACAGATTCAAAATATACTAAGGGAGCACAACTGGACCTGACCAGTCGACCGCAAATGTCTCTGCTACTCTTCCCAACAAGGAACATACTTATTAAAGAAGAGAAGGGGATCATCTTAAAGAAGAGCAGAAGAGCAAGAAGATTGAAGATATTACAAGTCTTTCTATACAATGTCGGTTGCCCACCCATGATGAACCAGAGCGCACAGAGAAATACTATTCCTTCCGGTCTCTCCATATGTGGCTCACATGCATTTCGAAACTAAAGTAGGAACATTTAGCTGACTAATTAAACATCTCTCAGTTTTACTAATATCAGCATAATATTATATTTGAATTTGTACAACTAAGCTTGTTTAGCTCGATGGGTGGAGAAGTGCTATTACGACATGAACCACGTAGGCTAATCATGGTCATCATAAATTTGGGAAACCGTAAGCATGATGAGTATAGTGTTGACCATGGCAGTGGGATGGCAGATCTGAAGCTGCAAACCACGCAAAGGGTAATTAGCAACCGATGTTTGCTTTGAAATTACAACTAAGATTTGCTATGGACAAGAAAGCACAGTCAACAAGTGACAAAGAAATGCAATTCTGTTGTCTCTCTATATGTCGCGACATGCATTTGGAAACTCAAATGGGACCTTTAGCTAACCAATTAAATGTGTCTGTTAACTAATATCAGTATCATATCACAATCATATTTGAACAACTAAGCTTTGGAATTTTGAGTGTTGTGTTGTTTAGCTTGAAGGGTGGAGTAATGCTAGTACAACAGAAAGCACCTACACAGATCATAGTAGAGTAGATAAAAGGGGAAAACTCTAAGCATCAAGAGTAAAATCAGGAAAGTGGAACTAGCTGGACCAGTGGGTGGCGCACATGCTTTTCGAAACGAATGTAGGAACATTAGGTGACCAATTAAACGTTCTCTTTTTTAGTAATATGAGCGTCATATCAGATTCGTATTTCAACACCTAAGCTTTGGAATTATGAGTGGCATGTTGTTTCGCTTGATGGGTTGAGGTCTTGAGGAGCAGTGCTAGCACGACATGAAGCACCTACGATGATGGTAGTGAATATAAAGGGGGAAACCATAAGCTTTACGAGTATAGTGACAGTGCCATGGCGGATCTGAAGGTGCAAACCGGACAAAGCTACTTCGCAACCAATGTTTGCTTTCAACTAACCACTACGATTTGGTACGGACAAGAAAAGTACAGTAAACAATTTGTGATATATTTTCCAGGTGAGATCAATTACTTAAGCACATATGGAAGAGTACCATCTCTCTTGCGACGCCGTGTAGGCCCTTGTTGATACGTTGAGGGTGCTGCGGGTGCGATGGCTATCGGCGGCGGGGAAGAAGAGTTTAGACGGCAGACGGCCGGGTCGGGGGATAAATCCTGTTGTTGTGGATGAGGCGGTCGTAGGAGCGGTAACGGCAAGGTGGACGACGATGCCGATGAAGTGAGAGGATGCGATGAAAGGATCCTGGTACGGCGCCATGGATGAGAGACGTCCATCTCTTGTAGTGGACGATGGGGTAGGGGTAGCGGCTCCGGCAAGGTGGAGGATGGGGTGGCGGACGGAGGAGGCTGGCCGCAGTGGGGAGGTTATTGTGGCACCGACGGTGTATGAATGGGAAATGGAGGGGGAGGGGGATCTCAAACTTTGGGATGCGATTGTCTGAAATGTGGGAAAGTTACGAACTTATCCTCTGTTTAAAATTTCGGACATCACGTCGGTTGGGGATAGGACAGTAATCTCGCATCTCCCAAATATTTGCCGGTAGCGATTTCGGGCGAGGAGAGGGTGTTTTGCCGCCCACGGTTCGCTCCCACGGTGTATGAACGGGGCTGACAGGTAGGGCGGTTGTGTCACGTCTGAGGGAAGTTACACATCTGCCCCTATTTAAAATATTTGCCTACATCGATTTCAGGCGAGGAGAGTTTGTTTTGCCGCCCACCGTGTATGAATGGGGAAATGGAGGGAGAGACACATGTCTTTCGGACAAGCTTGAATCAAATGTGTTTTGCCGCCCACGTTTGGTGCCCACCTTGTCTGAATGGGCTCAGAGGCGGTTGTGTCATGTCCGATTGAAGTTACTAGTCTACCCCTATTGGCAGCAGTGTAAATCTGGTTGATAAGGATGTCAAAGTGTTAGGGGTAGACAGTAATTTCCATCTCGGAAACACTTGCTTCGGGTAGCCCACAAATGATAGTGGGTGTTTAGCCACTTCGTTCAAAACTTGGGAGAATTAGCATTCACGTTTGCCCTGGGCCCTGGCAACTAAATTCAAATCCAATTTGTATTCGATTCTGAATATCCACAGATAATTCTATGTTTTGTTATTTATTTCTTCAAAACCACAACAAAGATATATTCCACCTTTATATATGATTATGATTTAGAAATGCCGTTATCTTTGAATTCAGTAGGTTGGATACACTTTGAGTCAAACAGTTATTTCATCCAATACAATATGCTCACACGAAAAACAGTTCACCTTATGTCAATCATACAAGTACTGGTGATTACCTCACCTAAAAAATTTGGATCATTACAACACATGGACAACATAGGGGTTCTTACAAAATAATCCATTCAGAGACATGACACAACATGCAAGTACAATAATCTATTGACAATTTCAACTAGTATCTAAAGAAGAACTAGGGCTTCAGATAGCAAAAACAGTAGGACCTCCTCCGTCTTCAAATGCAACATTCTTACTTCCTCAATTCTTGGGTTGCCTGCATAATGTGTGCAGCTAATTGCATAATTTCCAGCCTCAAGATCAAGATTACCTCATTCATGGCAGCCACACCATCTCTTTCTGCCTCTAGTAGAGCCTCATGAACTATAATATATGTGCTCAGACTGCTCTCCGGCGGTGTTGCCTCTGAACGGCTACCATCTGGTAACATGGATGGCGCACTGCTTCCACAAATAGATTCTGGGGTTGTACACTGTGTCCTAGTGTGAACGGCATCCTGAAAGGTTTCCACTGGACATAAGTAAGAGATAGTTATCGCATGATCCAAGCAGTAAGCTTACATAACGACATACAAATTATTGCCAAGCATGGCAAGCTATATTTAAATGGTTCGAAGCAACATCAGCTGAAAAGAAATTAAAATGGTAAGATGAAACTAGGGATGTAAGTGGCAAATAAACGACATCCGCCAGTCCCATCTAGTTAGGTTTTGCTAGCTCCCTGGTTCATTTTCCTCAAAAAACAAAAACTCTTTTGAACTATCATACCACTAGTGGACTTTAATCGGGATTAAACGGGACCCAGTTGAGATCCCTAGTTGAAAGGGAGTGTACCACCGCAATATTTTAGGTTCCAAGGCATCTAAGAAGTTCAAATAATCTGAGAAAGCACTTAACAGTGTGGCCTCATATAAACTACGAAGATAGTCTTGTGATGAGGTCTAGAGGAAAAGTTAAGGACTCAAATGAACTAGGCATGCATTTCTTTACGATAGTACAGCAGGCACTGCTGACATATTGGCCAACTCAGGTATAGCCTAACAAGTAACAAACAAGCATTTGAATCAAGCAATACAGCAAAGCAGACAACTGAACTATTTGTAATTATGTAGGATTACAGGTTGAGGGCACAAGCCAAGAAAGCAGCCCACATGCATTACAATTCACATGTACTAAAACACACTGGCTTACCATATGTTGTTGTGAAGCCTCGCTGCTGTTGCAATGTTCTTTGAAGATATCATTAGCATCCCGTGGTTGCAAATCTAGTTGTTGTAGTTTATTTTGCACCCTCTATTTAGGTAAAATTAATTTTAATCGCATGCACTGGTTTGAATTGATCATCAATGGTTCATCTAAACTAATGAAAGAAGGGTGTGTGCTTACACGACAATATATCTACTTCACTCTATTTTTATGCTTGTTCGAGGTGCCAGCCCCAAAAGAACAAATATTTTGCTTGATGGGGTTGGCAGCTCCATAATTAATAGAAGCATCAAATTACTCATGCAACTTGGGAAGATCAAGAACACACAAAAAAGTAATGAATAGAGGCTCGAAGAAGTGATGTAATAGCTAGCATCAGAAAATGTATGGTAAAACGAACAAAAAGCAGCGCAACCACATGCTAGTTTGCTGATGTGTAATTAAGCATAGAGAACATGAAGCAGTCTGATGGAACCAACAGGTGGCATCAGAACAACACCATTATCATAAATATAGCATGCAAGAAGTAAAATAGTAGGCAGTGATATATAGGAAGTACAGCAATATTTAGGACAAAACTAAAGCATATTAACTATATGTGCACTGGTATGTAATTTAGCACATGTAACATGTTCACTGCCAGAAGTATGGCCCTACAGGTGCAAGTAGAATAACGCGTCTCATGAAAAATTGAATGATGCCCTGAAGAAATTCAAAGGTGCGGTGCTTATGCTAAGAAAGTGAACGTAGGCGCCGGCCGTTGGATAATAGTACCTGATTCTCAGCGGCGTATGGGTATCATTGTCATACTTGATAGCTAAGGATCGTCGATGGTGCTCGTGTTGCAGTTGAAATTGGGCCGGCTGTCTCCGTCACTGAAGTAGCTCCGGTGCTTCGGTTGCGGTGGCTGTCGACATACAAGAAAGCTCATCTATGGTAAGTGAACAGTTGCATGATAAAGAAGAGAAAAACCGAAGGAGTACAAATCGAAATAACCTGATGAGGCTGCGGCGTCAGTAAAGCAGGACCGATGGAGTTAAATATGGCATCCGTGGAGCGGGTCCGGTGTAGTGGATGAAGGCCTCAGCGGGCGCGGTGTACAGTGCTTTCGGTGAGGCGGATCTGTTGCGGCGGACGAGGGCTTGTATGAAGGGCCACCGATGGGGCGGACGAGGGAGTCAGTGAAGGGCCTACACTGTGGTGGACGAGGTCACCGGTTAAGCAGATCCGGTGCGGTGGACCATGATGGCGGTCAAGGAGATCTGGAGCGGTGGACAAGCCATTCGGTGAAGCGGCTCCGGTGAAGTGGCGAGTTGGCAGTTGGGGGTTCCAAGGTGCGGAAGGTAGATCTGGCAGGCTGTGAGGTCCACTGCTGCGGCGGAGGACTAGATTTGGCGGCTTGCCGTGGTTGGGGGGTCGGGGAGGGGCTCTGGGAAGAATGTTGGGGGCAAAGAGGGGAAAACAATGGAGTTACCAAAGCAGCCCTTTTCCGTTCCTGTGGCAGGGGTAAAACAGGAATATCACAGGGCTAAACTTTCAGGCGCGAGATATTTCGATGTGAGCGGGAAGTTTGAAAGCTTTTGGCGCCTGAAATTATAAGTGTTCTGCACTTGTACGACCGACTATCATATCATGGACGAGAATTTATTTGTTTTGCACGCAAAAAAGTGCAAGTTTTGAAAATCAATGTCTCCAACTCGAAACTTAGATTATCCATTCAATTCAAATATGGATCATTGAGCTAGTACTAGCAAATACCATCATACGGTCCAATTCAAATGAAATTCCAAATGTGTTTATCCTAAATATGATGACAAAAGCAAAAATGTGTATGTGTATGAATAAAGTGGATGATTATAAAGTTTGAACATGCCCGTATGTGTATGTCTCTAGGTTTGATATATGAACTTGAAATCACGAAATCCCGGCTTAAAAATGTACCTCCGTTTAAATGAATTACAAAAGCTAATGATGGAGTCGAATTCCAAAATTCCAATCTTAGGTTTGTAATTCTGGTACATCAAGGTATATCACGCATGTTCAAAAGTATCGTTATCTCATAGTCCAAACTGTGAAACAAATTGATCAACCATGAGTGCACACACTCTTGACCATATATATCTGAATTACGCTAAAGTCCCTCAAATATAGACACCTCACTCATTATCTGAAGCCAACCCCCCCCCCCAGCCCCCCTCCGTTGCCCCCACCCCACCCCCCACACACACGTTGTTCTCTCCCCCAGACACGAACACACGAGCACATTAACACCCCCCTCTCTTCTAAAGTCCGGACCCCAATATAGGTCTCTTGTCACTTTGTTTCTCGGGCATGCACACATCTCTTCCCCCACTCTCTAGGTCTCCCGACATCTCTCTTTCCCAAGCACATGCACTATGTAGAGTGTATCTTTCCCATACACACAAATCGTCGCCCCCAAACGTTTATCTCCCTAGTTATGTGGTTCTCGCACGCTCACCTCACACACCACTCCCACTGCAAACAAGCACACTTTTTCTCCTTGTGCACCACTCTCCTCTTTCTATCTCTGCCACATGCGGACCCACCCCAGTTCCTTCCCTGTATACATATATGACGTGACTCTTTCCATAGCTCCCTAATGTATCATCGTTCTCAATCTCGCACGTTGTTCTCTACACCATCTATTCTGGATCTCTCATGAAGTCCCTATCACAGACATGATGACTCGCTTCCCTTGCATCTCCGTACATAGGCCAATTTCGAACAACATCAACATTGTCTCCCTATCTATACGCCACTTATGGACACAAACGGTCCCTCTCTCCCCCCTATTTTCCTCTCTCTCTCTCTCTCTCTCTCTCTCTCTCTCTCTCTCTCTCCGTCGAGAGCTCTCTCTCTCTCTCGCTCTCACACCCCTCTCCCACACACACTCGATGTCTCTTCCAAATAGTCTGCTCCCCGCCCGCACCCATGCTATCCCGCTACTACACATGCCTTTGTCTCTCTTTGACACACATGTCACACCATTAGCCCTTCCCTTATACTAGGTTTACATCATTAGTGGTCTCTCTACTCCACATACACACACTCCCTCTCACACACAAACGCGCGCACAAACACACACAGACACACACAAACACCCATCTATCTGGATCCTTCTTTTAAGACACACACCCTTGCATATTCTCTCCAACTCTAGGTATGTATATATCCCCCCCTCTCTAGCTCAGATGCACACCAAAATTCTCCATCTATCTAACTCACACATCTCTGCCCATGTCCGCATGTGTATCTCACACACTCACTCTCTGATTATGTCTATGTGTCTCCACGTTACACAACACAAAGCCCCATGTACATGTCTCTCTCTATCCTCCACACACATAGACACAAAGAATCTCTTATCATTGCCTCAGTCTCTAGACATATCACACACGCACTCTCTCTCTCTCTCTCAAACACGCTCAATAAGGGTTTCCCCGTGAATAACTCACTAGTACAGCGAGCTCCTAAACAAACGGTTTTTAACCCCTTTCCGCAATGGCATTTGAAACCGTCGCCAAGTGAGTGTGGGCGATAGGGGGTCCTTCTCACACGACCCAGAAACCGTTGGGGATATGACCTCCTGGCACACAAGTTCGGCAAAATGAGGTCGTGTGCGACCGGCGAGCGCTCCAATATGGAAATACGTACAGTAGAGCTAAAAAACAATTATACAGCGAAATTGTTTCCGGTCGCAAGTACATCCCACACAGTCAGTCCCCGCTAAACGTTTCTGTTCGTATGTACATCCCACACAGTCGCTCCAAGGAAAACATTTCCATTCACAGGTACATCACACACAATTTTCCCGTTAAATCGCTTGCCTTACTGAATATATCACACACGGTCCGTGGAAGAAACTGTGTGGCAAAGGCTGTCCATCACACACAGTTTTCATGTGGTAAACGTTTGCGCAAGGTGGCCTAATGCAAACAGTTTTCTAGAGAAAGTCGTGTGTGATTGTTCATTGATCCAACATGGTTTATTCCTAGAAACTGTGTGCGTTGCCTGAGGTCATCGTCGACGGTATTTTTTCAACAACAGTTTGCAATAGCAAAACCCAATTAGCAGGCTAATTCGCCACTAGCAGGCTAATTATCCAATTATTCATAATCCATTTATTAATCTAATTGACATTTCATATTAAGCACACAATATATTTCATTTTCATAATTGAAATACATCAGAGTACAACATCATATAACTTCAGCACTCAGCTATCCCATTACACAACTACACCAGGACCAAGTTTCACATGCAACATCTATAACCTTTCAAAATTAGCATCATAGACGGTGACAGATGTATCTCATCTGGAAAACTGCTGAAGCAGAAGGCAAATATTGAGCCTTCATTGATGTTGAAGGTCTTTGTAACTTTAGGCCAGTGCCTGTGGATAATTGACCGTCCATCCTTCGTCCTCTTCAGGAACACTTCAATATTGAACCGTGGGTGTTGTATGAATACCTTCCTCGCCTCCTGACCATACAGGTGGTTTGAGAGGTAATCATCAGTGAACTGCTTTGGAAAGGCCTGAAAACAAGGATGTGCATAAATATCTTCTCTATATTGGAAATGGGGAAAAGGAATAAAAAAGGCAAGGTATAATAGTTAGTACCATCCTGTAGTGAACTGATGTCTTCTTCATTGTGCAGACAAAGATCTTGTTGTTTTTGTCGCTAATTTCTTTATCCTAACAATCTTTCTAAGTTTCTTGACTTGACTGATATTCATGGACAACTCATTTCCCCATATGCAAAAAGGTTCGAACAATGGGTCAAAACCTCTGACACCAGGACCTACATGTGCAAGACCAAATTGTTAAAAACCTAAATATTAGAATGGTTCATGCAATTGCACAATAATGTGCTATTAGACAACGGACCATGCACGTGCTAACCTCAATTGTAAAACTCAGTGCTTCCCATTGTTTCCCTGCAACACATATAAGGTAGTTAGTCATCAGGTTAAGTAAGGGTTCGCATGCTATCAGTAAAATATGTTGATGAAAAATAAGCACATTGCAGATTCATCAGATTAATTCAAGCCACATGGAAAACCCATTTATCCAAACCAAGTATGATTAAGAACTAGGAAATATACCAATTGTATATGTTTCTCATGTATTAAGTGCAGCCAAATTCGATTTATTCCTCACATGCACAATAATACAAAATTCTACCCATGACAATTGGACATCGCAGTGTAGAATTGAACCAAGCAGTTAGCTAAACACCACAACAAATGAACCAAGCATTAACTGAGCACCACATTGCACAATATAACATACTCCTAATAGAAGATCAGACAGTTAACCAAACCAAGCATGCTTCACAACTTGGAAATATAGAAATTGTATTTGTTTCTCATGTATTTAGTACAGCCAAATTCAATTTATTTCTCACATGGTATACAATAACAGAATGCAGCCACAACAATTGAACATCGCATTGCAGAATTGAACCAAGCAATTAACTAAACACCACAACAAATGAACCAAACGTTAACTGAGCACCACATTGCACAATATAACATACTCGTAATAGAAGATCAGACAGTTAACCAAACCAAGCATGCTTAGCAACTTGGAAATATTGCACCCTGAAGAATTGAACATCACATTTGCAGAATTGAACCAAGCAGTTAACTGAACACCACATTGCACGACATATAGAACATATACACTAGAATTTGTTAAGGAAAGGCAGTAGCTAGCGAATGATGGCCTCGAGAAAATGCCACGAACTGTCGTTTAAAGCAGCCAACCGCGCCGCGGCGTCGGCGCGCGAGGCGTCAACGGTGGCCTCGACGGCGAGGTGCTCCTCCAAGATCTGGGGGTCGGCACGAATGGCAGCCATCGCGACCTCATCCGTGTGTGTGGCCGCAATTTTCTTCTCCGCTGCCAAATGCTCCTTGAGATCCTGGCTATACTGCGTGCACCATGGCTTAGGGCAGCGCTTATTTAGTGGAGGGGTCGGTGATTTGGGTGGAAGGTGTCGCGCTCGCGTCGGCGGTCGGGGCATGTGGGATGTGGAAGGAGGAGGAGGATGCGGGTCGGGTATGGGTTACCTGCCTGGATAGGCGAGGCCGAGCAGCGTGAAGGTGGGTCGCCGGCGAGGAGGCGACGCTGCAAGCAAGGAGTGAAGGTTTCAACTTGGAAAGGAAGGCGGAAAGGAGGGAAATGTGGCTTTTGGTAAGGGGGAGGGGGCGGGGAGGTAGATATTTCCGCGGAAGCCGAAAATTTGGAATCGCTTCAGCCAAAAAACTGGCGCGTAAAGTGTCATCAGACACGGTCCTTTATTCAGAACCGTGTACGATATGTGAACATCACAAACGATTCAGATAGCTTAACCTGTGTGTGATGAGTTTTGAACGTCAAAAATTTTGGTTCGAATTTCCATGGTTACAGTGGTCATCCACGTCATTGCATAATTTGGGTACACAAAGGAGACTACAGCACACCCACACTTCTTAAGCGAGCAAGTTCAGAAATTAAACAGAGCTAGCTGACCTAAATATTACTCTAACTAATTAAAGACCGGCGCTCTTAATTAAACAAAACAAAGAGTACTACTACGGCTGGTGCTCGTCGATCTCCACCACCGCCTCCATGTCCAGCTCGCGCCCGACGGTCTCCTGGGGAAGGGGCTCCATGGCATCAATCGCACCATAATCGGCAAGCATCTCGCCATCCACATCCGCCATATCTTTGGAATAGGCCGCCACGAGCAGGGCGTGGGCGGCCGCGATCTGGGCTTTGGCGGGCTCCGCCATGGCAAGGTATGCCGCCCAGGAATGGATGGCTGCTCGAACTCTCTCGGTGATTGCCAACTCTTAGGTCGTGCGTTGCCAACCGTTGTCGGAGAAGCTTCCTTCGATTTGTGCAGTGAGCGCCACGAGCTGGGCGTGGACGGCCTCGACATGGTGGTGGGTGGCCCCCATCAAGGCTAAGGCCACCGCTGCGGAACGGACAGCTGCTGTGCCACTCTCGCCAGTTGCTATCCCCGAGGCAGATGCTGCTCCCGCCGCCTGAGAAGCAACAACGGCCGTTTAGGCTGCCTTGGCCACCCGGACGCAGACTGCGGTCGCCCTCACGAAGCTTGTTAGCACGCGCCGAGCGGCTGTGGCCGCGCTCTCGCCGGAGTGGGCCGCCGAAGTTGGCCTCACGATGTGGGTCCACGTCCCCATCTTTCGCCGGCGACGATTGAACAGTGAAATGATATTTGGGGAGTGAGCTAGTGTGCTTGACACGCGAGTTGTGGACTGTAGCCGACGCACCTTCTCTCAGAAGCCATGGGCGTACTATACACCGATGGTGCTCCAAGATATTTTGTGCTGCATCTCACACGGTTGGTGATAATAATCTGTGTGCGATCAACTTGATTTATCGTCTTGATCATTTGAATTACGTAATGGGGTCACAGCTACAAAGGATGGTGTTTGAACTGTTATAACTTTTATCTGCAGTGAACATGCAACTATAGGCGTGTCATCAAAAAATTGGAATTATTCAGGGTTCGTTTGTACATTTTTATACGTTAACTGGGTCTTCCAGGCATTTTATGCACATAATTCAAATTTGAACTACATGCACATGCTCCAGCACATATAAACTTATTGAAAAATCAAATATGTGTCCTTGGTTGCATGCTTAGGTCCCATGCAAGAAATGGGAATGAATTTCAAACACTTTCCACCGTCACTCGGCCGCAAACATTGAGATACCTGGTTTTTAAATTCTAGTAAATCCAAAACACATCTAAAATTCATGAAACTTGGCATGCTATCATGTAGCGGCATCAACATGCCGTGGTAAAAATTTTGTCCCATTTGGGGCAGGTTTGGGTATAAGCTTCTCACAAACCAGAGCTTCTCACAACAAGCGTGATGGTTTCGCTAGGGAACGTGCCACCTTTGGGGACGAAACAATATCCGTTGCCTCTTATTGCTTTCAAAAAATTTCGAGTGTCAACATAGAACAACAAGAGTGTTGTGTTCAATTTTGGGATTTTTCAGGGTTCGTTTCGACATTTTATGCATTAACTGAGTTTTCAATGCATTTATGTGCATAATTCAAATTTGAACTACATGCACATTCTCCAATGCATATAAATTGGTTGAAAAATCAAATCCGTGTCCTTGGTGCATGCTTAGGTCCCATGCAAGAAATGGGAATGAATTTCAAACGCCAGGGCACCGTTGATTGCCGGCAAAACATTGAGATGCCTGGTTTTTAAATTCTAGTAAATCCAAAACTCATCTGAAATTCATGAAACTTGGCATGCTATCATGTAGAGGCATCAACATGTCCTGGTACAAATTTTGTCCCATTTGGGGCAGGTTTGGGTATATGCTTCTCACAAACCGAAGCTTCTCACAACAAGCATGATGGTTTTCGGTAGGGAACATCCCACCTTTGGGGACGAAATGATATGCATTACCTCTTATTGCTTTCAATTTTTTTTCTCGTGTCAACATAGAACAACAGGAGTGTTGTGTGAATTTTTGTGATTATTTGGGGTTCGTTTGGACAGTTTTATTCATTAACTAAGTTTTCAATGCATTTATGTGCATAATTCAAATTTGAACTACATGCACATGCTCCAGTGCATTTAAATTGGTTGAAAAATCAAATTTGTGTCCTTGGGTGCATGCTTAGGTCCCATGCAAGATAAGGGAATGAATTTCAAACACCAGGGCACCGTTGATTGCCGGCAAAACATTGAGATGCCTGTTTTTAAATTCTAGTAAATCCAAAACTCGTCTGAAATTCATGAAACTTGACATGCTATCATGGAGCGGTATCAACATGCCGTGGTACAAATTTTGTCCCATTTGGGGCAGGTTTGGGTATATGCTTCTTACAAACCGGAGCTTCTCACAACAAGCATCATGGTTTTCAGTAGGGAACGTCCCACCTTTGGGGACGAAACAATACCCATTGCCTCTTATTGCTTTCAATTTTTTTTCTTGGGTCAACATAGAACAACAGGAGTGTTGTGTGAATTTTTGTGATTATTCGGGGTTCGTTTGGACAGTTTTATGCATTAACTAAGTTTTCAATGCATTTATGTGCATAATTCAAATTTGAACTACATGCACATGCTCCAGTGCATTTAAATTGGTTGAAAAATCAAATATGTGTCCTTGGGTGCATGCTTAGGTCCCATGCAAGAAAAAGGGAATGAATTTCAAACACCAGGGCACCGTTGATTGCCGGCAAAACATTGAGATGCCTGGTTTTTAAATTCTAGTAAATCCAAAATTCGTCTGAAATTCATGAAACTTGGCATGCTTAGGTCCCATGCAAGAAAAGGGAATGAATTTCAAACACCAGGGCACCGTTGATTGCTGGCAAAACATTGAGATGCCTGGTTTTTAAATTCTAGTAAATCCAAAATTCGTCTGAAATTCATGAAACTTGGCATGCTATCATGGAGCGGCATCAACATGCCGCGGTACAAATTTTGTCCCATTTGGGGCAGGTTTGGGTATATGCTTCTTACAAACCGGAGCTTCTCACAACAAGCATGATGGTTTTCAGTAGGGAACGTCCCACCTTTGGGGACGAAACAATACCCATTGCCTCTTATTGCTTTCAATTTTTTTTTCTCGTGTCAACATAGAACAACAGGAGTGTTGTGTGAATCTTTGTGATTATTCGGGGTTCGTTTGGACAGTTTTATGCATTAACTAAGTTTTCAGTGCGTTTATGTGCATAATTCGAATTTGAACTACATGCACATGCTCCAGTGCATTTAAATTGGTTGAAAAATCAAATATGTGTCCTTAGGTGCATGCTTAGGTCCCATGCGAGAAAAGGGAATGAATTTCAAACACCAAGGCACAGTTGATTGCCGGGAAAACATTGAGATGCCTGGTTTTTATATTCTAGTAAATCCAAAATTCGTCTGAAATTCATGACACTTGGCATGCTTAGGTCCCATCTAAGAAAAGGGAATGAATTTCAAACACCAGGGCACCGTTGATTGCTGGCAAAACATTGAGATGCCTGGTTTTTAAATTCTAGTAAATCCAAAATTCGTCTGAAATTCATGAAACTAGGCATGCTATCATGGAGCGGCATCAACATGCCGTGGTACAAATTTTGTCCCATTTGGGGCTGGTTTGGGTTTATGTTTCTCACAAACCGGAGCTTCTCACAACAAGCATGATGGTTTTCAGTAAGAAACGTCCCACCTTTGGGGACGAAACGATACCCATTGCCTCGTATTGCTTTCAAAATTTTTTCTCGTGTCAACATAGAACAACAGGAGTGTTGTGTGAATTTTTGTGATTTTTTGGGGTTCGTTTGGACATTTTTATGCATTAACTATGTTTTCAATGCATTAATGTGCATAATTCGAATTTGAACTACATGCACATGCTCTAGTGCATATAAATTGGTTGAAAAATCAAATCTGTGTCCTTGGGTGCATGCTTAGGTCCCACGCAAGAAATGGGAATCAATTTCAAACACCAGGGCACCGTTGATTGCCAGCAAAACATTGAGATGCCTGGTTTTTAAATTCTAGTAAATCCAAAATTCGTCTGAAATTCATGAAACTAGGCATGCTATCATGGAGCGGCATCAACATGCCGTGGTACAAATTTTGTCCCATTTGGGGCAGGTTTGGGTATATGCTTCTCACAAACCGGAGCTTCTCACAACAAGCATGATAGTTTTTAGTAGGGAACATCCCACCTTTGGGGATGAAACAATACCCCTTGCCTCTTATTGCTTTCAATTTTTTTCTCGTGTCAACATAGAACAACATGAGTGTTGTGTGAATTTTTGTGATTATTCGGGGTTCATTTGGACAGTTTTATGCATTAACTAAGTTTTCAATGCATTTATGTGTATAATTCAAATTCGAACTACATGCACATGCTCCAGTGCATTTAAATTGGTTGAAAAATCAAATATGTGTCCTTGGGTGCATGTTTAGGTCCCATGCGAGAAAAGGGAATGAATTTCAAACACCAGGGCACCGTTGATTGCCGGCAAAACATTGAGATGCCTGGTTTTTAAATTCTAGTAAATCCAAAATTCGTCCAAAATTCATGAAACTTGGCATGCTTAGGTCCCATGCAAGAAAAGGGATGAATTTCAAACACCAGGGCACCGTTGATTGCTGGCAAAACATTGAGATGCCTGGTTTTTAAATTCTACTAAATCCAAAATTCGTCTGAAATTCATGAAACTTGGCATGCTCTCATGGAGCGGCATCAACATGCCGTGGTACAAATTTTGTCCCATTTGGGGCAGGTTTGCGTATATGCTTCTTACAAACCGGAGTTTCTCACAAGAAGCATGTTGGTTTTCAGTAGGGAACGTCCCACCTTTGGGGACGAAACAATACCCATTGCCTCTTATTGCTTTCAATTTTTTTTTCGTGTCAACATAGAACAACAGGAGTGTTGTTTGAATTTTTGTGATTATTCGGGGTTCGTTTGGACAGTTTTATGCATTTACTAAGTTTTCAATGCATTTATGTGCATAATTCAAATTTGAACTACATGCACATGCTCCAGTGCATTTAAATTGGTTGAAAAATCAAATATGTGTCCTTGGGTGCATGTTTCGGTCCCATGCGAGAAAAGGGAATGAATTTCAAACATCAGGGCACCGTTGCTTGCCGGCAAAACATTGAGATGCCTGTTTTTAAATTCTAGTAAATCCAAAACTCGTCTGAAATTCATGAAACTTGGCATGCTATCATGGAGCGGCATCAACATGCCGTGGTACAAATTTTGTCCCATTTGGGGCAGGTTTGTGTATATGCTTCTTACAAACCGGAGCTTCTCACAACAAGCATCATGGTTTTCAGTAGGGAACGTCCCACCTTTGGGGACGAAACAATACCCATTGCCTCTTATTGCTTTCAATTTTTTTTCTTGGGTCAACATAGAACAACAGGAGTGTTGTGTGAATTTTTGTGATTATTCGGGGTTCGTTTGGACAGTTTTATGCATTAACTAAGTTTTCAATGCATTTATGTGCATAATTCAAATTTGAACTACATGCACATGCTCCAGTGCATTTAAATTGTTTGAAAAATCAAATATGTGTCCTTGGGTGCATGCTTAGGTCCCATGCAAGAAATGGGAATGAATTTCAAACACCAGGGCACCTTTGATTGCCGGCAAAACATTGAGGTGCCTGGTTTTTAGATTCTAGTAAATCCAAAATTCGTCTGAAATTCATGAAACTTGGCATGCTATCATGGAGCGGCATCAACATGCTGTGGTACAAATTTTGTCCCATTTGGGGAAGGTTTGGGTATATGCTTCTCACAAACCGGAGCTTCTCACAACAAGCATGATGTTTTCGGTAGGGAACGTCCCACCTTTGGGGACGAAACGATACCCATTGCCTCTTATTGCTTTCAATTTTTTTTCTCGTGTCAACAGATAACAACAGGAGTGTTGTGTGAATTTTTGTGATTTTTTGGGGTTCGTTTGGACATTTTTATGCATTAACTGAGTTTTCAATGCATTAATGTGCATAATTCATATTTGAACTACATGCACATGCTCCAGTGCATATATATAGGTTGAAAAATGAAATATGTGTCCTTGGGTGCATGCTTAGGTCCCATGCAAGAAATGGGAATGAATTTCAAACACCAGGGCACCGTTGATTGCAGGCAAAACATTGAGATGCCTGGTTTTTAAATTCTAGTAAATCCAAAATTCGTCTGAAATTCATGAAACTTGGCATGCTATCATGGAGCGGCATCAACATGCCGTGGTACAAATTTTGTCCCATTTGGGGCAGGTTTGGGTATATGCTTCTCACAAACCGGAGCTTCTCACAACAAGCATGATGGTTTTCAGTAAGGAACGTCCCACCTTTCGGGACGAAACGATACCCATTGCCTCTTATTGCTTTCAATTTTTTTTCTCGTTGTCAACATAGAACAACGGGAGTGTTGTGTGATTTTTTTTATTTTTCAGGGTTCGTTTGGACATTTTTATGCATTAACTATGTTTTCAATTTATTTATGTGCATAAATCAAATTTGAACTACATGCACATGCTCCAGTGCATATAAATTTGTCGAAAAAACAAATCTTTATCCTTGGGTGCATGCTTAGGTCCCATGCAAGAAATGGAAATGAATTTCAAACACCAGGGCACCTTTGATTGCCGGCAAAACATTGAGATGCCTGGTTTTTAAATTCTAGTAAATCCGAAATTCGTCTGAAATTCATGAAACTTGGCATGATATCATGGAGCGGCATCAACATGCTATGGTACAAATTTTTTCCCATTTGGGGAAGGTTTGGGTATGTGCTTCTCACAAACCGGAGCTTCTCACAACAAGCATGATGTTTTCGGTAGGGAACGTCCCACCTTTGGGGACGAAACGATACCCATTGCCTCTTATTGCTTTCAATTTTTTTCTCGTGTCAACATAGAACAACAGGAGTGTTGTGTGATTTTTTTTTGATATTTCAGGGTTTGTTTGGACATTTTTATGCATTAACTATGTTTTCAATGCATTTATGTGCATAAATCAAATTTGAACTACATGCACATGCTCCAGTAAATAATAAATTGGTTGAAAAAACAAATCTTTGTCCTTGGGTGCATGCTTAGGTCCCATGCAAGAAATGGGAATGAATTTCAAACACCAGGGCACCTTTGATTGCCGGCAAAACATTGAGATGCCTGGTTTTTAAATTCTAGTAAATCCAAAATTCGTCTGAAATTCATGAAACTTGGCATGCTATCATGGAGCGGCATCAACATGTTGTGGTAGAAATTTTGTCCCATTTGGGGAAGGTTTGGGTATATGCTTCTCACAAACCGAAGCTTCTCACAACAAGCATGATGTTTTCGGTAGGGAACGTCCCACCTTTGGGGACGAAACGATACCCATTGCCACTTATTGCTTTCAATTTTTTTCTCGTGTCAACATAGAACAACAGGAGTGTTGTGTGATCTTTTGTGATTTTTGGGGTTCGTTTGGACATTTTTATGCATTAACTGAGTTTTCAATTCATTAATGTGCATAATTCAAATTTGAACTACATGCACATGCTCCAGTGCATATAAATAGGTTGAAAAATCAAATATGTGTCCTTGGGTGCATGCTTAGGTCCCATGCAAGAAATGGGAATGAATTTCAAACACCAGGGCACCGTTGATTGCCGGCAAAACATTGAGATGCCTGGTTATTAAATTCTAGTAAATCCAAAATTTGTCTGAAATTCATGAAACTTGGCATGCTATCATGGAGCGGCATCAACATGCCGTGGTACAAATTTTGTCCCATTTGGGGCAGGTTTGGCTATATGCTTCTCACAAACCGAAGCTTCTCACAACAAGCATGATGGTTTTCAGTAAGGAACGTCCCACCTTTGGGGACGAAACGATACCCATTGCCTCTTATTGCTTTCAATTTTTTTTCTCGTTGTCAACATAGAACAAAAGGAGTGTTGTGTGATTTTTTTATTTTTCAGGGTTCGTTTGGACATTTTTATGCATTAACTATGTTTTCAATGCATTTATGTGCATAAATCAAATTTGAACTACATGCACATGCTCCAGTGCATATAAATTGGTTGAAAAATCAAATCTGTGTCCTTGGGTGCATGCCTAGTTCCCATGCAAGAATTGGGAATGAATTTCAAACACCAGGGCACCGTTGATTGCCGGCAAAACATTGAGATGCCTGGTTTTTAAATTCTAGTAAATCCAAAATTCGTCTGAAATCGTGAAACTTGGCATGCTATCATGGAGCGGCATCACCATGCCATGGTACAAATTTTGTCCCATTTGGGGCAGGTTTGGGTATATGCTTCTAACAAACCGGAGCTTCTCACAACAAGCATGATGGTTTTCGGTATGGAACGTCCCACCTTTGGGGACGAAACGATACCCATTGCCTCTTATTGCTTTCAATTTTTTTTCTCGTGTCATCACAGAACAACAGGAGTGTTGTCTGAATTTTTGTGATTTTTCGGGGTTCGTTTGGACTTTTTTATGCATTAACTATGTTTTCAATACATTAATGTGCATAATTCTAATTTGAACTACATGCACATGCTCCAGTGCATATAAATTGGTTGAAAAATCAAATCTGTGTCCTTGGGTGCGTGCTTAGGTCCCATGCAAGAAATGGGAATGAATTTCAAACACCAGGGCACCGTTGATTGCCGGCAAAACATTGAGATGCGTGTTTTAGATTCTAGTAAATCCGAAATTCGTCTGAAATTCATGAAACTTGGCATGCAATCATGGAGCCGCATCAACATGCCGTGGTACAAATTTTGTCCCATTTTGGGCAGGTTTGGGTATATGCTTTTCACAAACCGGAGCTTCTCACAACAAGCATGATGGTTTTCGGTAGGGAACGTCCCACCTTTGGGGACGAAACGATACCCATTGCCTCTTATTGCTTTCAATTTTTTTCTCGTGTCAACATACAACAACAGGAGTGTTGTGTGAATTTTTGTGATTTTTTGGGGTTCGTTTTTACATTTTAATGCATTAACTGAGTTTTCAATGCATTTATGTGCATAATTCAAATTTGAACTATATGCACATGCTCCAGTGCATATAAATTGGTTGAAAAATCAAATCTGTGTCCTTGGGTGTATGGTTAGGTCCCATGCAAGAAATGGGAATGAATTTCAAACACCAGGGCACCGTTGATTGCCGGCAAAACATTGAGATGCCTGGTTTTTAAATTCTAGTAAATCCAAAATTCGTCTGAAATTCACGAAACTTGGCATGCTAATATGGAGCGGCATCAACATGCCGTGGTACAAATTTTGTCCCATTTGGGGCAGGTTTGGGTACATGCTTCTCACAAACCGGAGCTTCTCACAACAAGCATGATGGTTTTCCGTAAGGAACGTCCCACCTTTGGGGACGAAACGATACCCATTGCCTCTTATTGCTTTCAATTTTTTTCCTCGTGTCAACATAGAACAACAGGAGTGTTGTGTGAATTTTTGTGATTTTTCGGGGTTCGTTTGCACATTTTTATGCATTAACTATGTTTTCAATGCATTAATGTGCATAATTCAAATTTGAACTACATGCACATGCTCCAGTGCATATAAATTGGTTGAAAAATCAAATATGTGTCCTTGGGTGCATGCTTAGGTCCCATGCAAGAAATGGGAATGAAGTTCAAACACCAGGGCACCGTTGATAGCCGGCAAAACATTGAGATGCCAGGTTTTTAAATTCTATTAAATACAAAATTCGTCTGAAATTCATGAAACTTGGCATGTTATCATGGAGCGGCATCAACATGCGGTGGTACAAATTTTGTCCCATTTGGGGCAGGTTTGGGTATATGCTTCTCACAAACCGGAGCTTCTCACAACAAGCATGATGGTTTTCGGTAGGGAACGTCCCACCTTTGGGGATGAAACGATACCCATTTCCTCTTATTGCTATCAATTTTTTTCTCGTGTCAACATAGAACAACAGGAGTGTTGTGTGAATTTTTGTGATTTTTTGGGGTTCGTTTTGACATTTTTCTGCATTAACTATGTTTTCAATGCATTAATGCGCATAATTCAAATTTGAACTACATGCACATGCTCCAGTGCATATAAATTGGTTGAAAAATCAAATTTGTGTCCTTGGGTGCATGCTTAGGTCCCATGCAAGAAATGGGAATGAATTTCAAACACTAGGGCACCGTTGATTGCCGGCAAAACATTGAGATGCCTGGTTTTTAAATTCTAGTAAATCCAAAATTCGTCTGAAATTCATGAAACTTGGCATGCTAATATGGAGCGGCATCAACATGCTGTGGTACAAATTTTGTCCCATTTGGGGCAGGTTTGGGTATATGCTTCTCACAAACCGGAGCTTCTCACAACAAGCATGATGGTTTTTGGTAGGGAACGTCCCACCTTTGGGGACGAAACGATACCCATTGCCTCTTATTGCTTTCAATTTTTTTTCTCGTGTCAACATACAACAACAGGAGTGTTGTGTGAATTTTTGTGATTTTTTGGGGTTCGTTTTGACATTTTTATGCATTAACTGAGTTTTCAATGCGTTTATTTGCATAATTCAAATTTGAACTACATGCACATGCTCTAGCGCATATACATTGGTTGAAAAATCAAATATGTGTCCTTGGGTGCATGCTTAGGTCCCATGCAAGAAATGGGAATGAATTTCAAACACCAGGGCACCGTTGATTGCAGGCAAAACATTGAGATGCCTGGTTTTTAAATTCTAGTAAATCCAAAATTCGTCTGAAATTCATGAAACTTGGCATGCTATCATGGAGCGGCATCAACATGCCGTGGTACAAATTTTGTCCCATTTGGGGCAGGTTTGGGTATATGCTTCTCACAAACCGGAGCTTCTCACAACAAGCATGATGGTTTTCAGTAAGGAACGTCCCACCTTTGGGGACGAAACGATACCCATTGCCTCTTATTGCTTTCAATTTTTTTTCTCGTTGTCAACATAGAACGACGGGAGTGTTGTGTGATTTTTTTTGATTTTTCAGGGTTCGTTTGGACATTTTTATGCATTAACTATGTTTTCAATTTATTTATGTGCATAAATCAAATTTGAACTACATGCACATGCTCCAGTGCATATAAATTGGTTGAAAAAACAAATCTTTATCCTTGGGTGCATGCTTAGGTCCCATGCAAGAAATGGGAATGAATTTCAAACACCAGGGCACCTTTGATTGCCGGCAAAACATTGAGATGCCTGGTTTTTAAATTCTAGTAAATCCGAAATTCGTCTGAAATTCATGAAACTTGGCATGCTATCATGGAGCGGCATCAACATGCTATGGTACAAATTTTTTCCCATTTGGGGAAGGTTTGGGTATGTGCTTCTCACAAACCGGAGCTTCTCACAACAAGCATGATGTTTTCGGTAGGGAACGTCCCACCTTTGGGGACGAAACGATACCCATTGCCTCTTATTGCTTTCTATTTTTTTTCTCGTGTTAACATAGAACAATAGGAGTGTTGTGTGGATTTTTGTGATTTTTTGGGGTTCGTTTTGACATTTTTCTGCATTAACTGAGTTTTCAATGCATTTAGGTGCATAATTCAAATTTGAACTACATGCACATGCTCCAGTGCATATAAATTGGTTGAAAAATCAAATTTGTGTCCTTGGGTGCATGCTTAGGTCCCATGCAAGAAATGGGAATGAATTTCAAACACCAGGGCACCGTTGATTGCCGGCAAAACATTGAGATGCCTGGTTTTTAAATTCTAGTAAATCCAAAATTCGTCTGAAATTCATGAAACTTGGCATGCTATCATGGAGCGGCATCAACATGTCGTGGTACAAATTTTGTCCCATTTGGGGCAGGTTTGGGTATATTTTCTCACAAACCGGAGCTTCTCACAACAAGCATGATGGTTTTCGGTAAGGAACGTCCCACCTTTGGCGACGAAACGATACCCATTGCCTCTTATTGCTTTCAATTTTTTTTCTCGTGTCAACATAGAACAACAGGAGTGCTGTCTGAATTTTTGTGATTTTTTGGGGTTCGTTTGGACTTTTTTATGCATTAACTATGTTTTCAATGCATTAATGTGCATAATTCAAATTTGAACTACATGCACATGCTCAAGTGCATATAAATTGGTTGAAAAATCAAATCTGTGTCCTTGGGTGCATGCTTAGGTCCCATGCAAGAAATGGGAAGGAACTTCAAACACCAGGGCACCGTTGATTTCCGGCAAAACATTGAGATGCCTGGTTTTTAAATTCTAGTAACTCCAAAATTCGTCTGAAACTCATGAAACTTGGCATGCTAATATGGAGCGGCATCAACATGCCGTGGTACAAATTTTGTCCCATTTGGGGCAGGTTTGGGTATATGCTTCTCACAAACCGGAGCTTCTCACAACAAGCATGATGGTTTTCGGTAAGGAACGTCCCACCTTTGGGGACGAAACGATACCCATTGCCTCTTATTGCTTTCAATTTTTTTCCTCCTGTCAACATAGAACAACAGGAGTGTTGTGTGAATTTTTGTGATTTTTGGGGTTCGTTTGGACATTTTTATGCATTAACTATGTTTTCAATGCATTAATGTGCATAATTCAAATTTAAAATACATGCACATGCTCGAGTGCATATAAATTGGTTGAAAAATCAAATCTGTGTCCTTGGGTGCATGCTTAGGTCCCATGCAAGAAATGGGAATGAATTTCAAACACCAGGGCACCGTTGATTGCCGGCAAAACATTGATATGCCTGGTTTATAAATTCTAATAAACCAAAATTCGTCTGAAATTCATGAAACTTGGCACGCTATCATGGAGCGGCATCACCATGCCGTGGTACAAATTTTGTCCCATTTGGGGCAGGTTTGGGTATATGCTTCTCACAAACCGGAGCTTCTCACAACAAGCACGATGGTTTTCAGTAAGGAACGTCCCACCTTTGGGGACGAAACGATACCCATTGCCTCTTATTGCTTTCTATTTTTTTCCTCGTGTCAACATAGAACAACAGGAGTGTTGTGTGATCTTTTGTGATTTTTCGGGGTTCGTTTGGACATTATTATGCATTAACTATGTTTTCAATGCATTAATGTGCATAATTCAAATTTGAACTACATGCACATGCTCCAGTGCATATAAATTGGTTGAAAAATCAAATCTGTGTCCTTGGGTGCATGCTTAGGTCCCATGCAAGAAATGGGAATGAATTTCAAACACGAGGGCACTGTTGATTGCCGGCAAAACATTGAGATGCCTGGTTTTTAAATTCTAGTAACTCCAAAATTCGTCTGAAATTCATGAAACTTGGCATGCTAATATGGAGCGGCATCAACATGTCGTGGTACAAATTTTGTCCCATTTGGGGCAGGTTTGGGTATATGCTTCTCACAAACCGGAGCTTCTCACAACAAGCATGATGGTTTCAGTAGGGAACGTCCCACCTTTGGGGACGAAACGATACCCATTGCCTCTTATTGCTTTCAATTTTTTTCCTCGTGTCAACATAGAACAACAGGAGTGTTGTCTGAATTTTTGTGATTTTTCGGGGTTCGTTTGGACATTTTTATGCATTAACTTTGTTTTCAATGCATTAATGTGCATAATTCAAATTTGAACTACATGCACATGCTCCAGTGCATATAAATTGGTTGAAAAATCAAATCTGTGTCCTTGGGTGCATGCTTAGGTCCCATGCAAGAAATGGGAATGAATTTCAAACACGAGGGCACCGTTGTTTGCCGGCAAAACATTGAGATGCGTGGTTTTTAAATTCTAGTAAATCCAAAATTCGTCTGAAATTCATGAAACTTGGCATGTTATCATGGAGCGGCATCAACATGTCGTGGTACGAGTTTGGTCCCATTTGGGGCAGGTTTGGGTATATGCTTCTCACAAACCGGAGCTTCTCACAACAAGCATGATGGTTTTCACTAAGGAACGCCCCACCTTTGGGGACGAAACGATACCCATTGCCTCTTATTGCTTTCAATTTTTTTTCTCGTGTCAACATAGAACAACAGGAGTGTTGTGTGACTTTTTGTGATTTTTCGGGGTTCGTTTGGACATTTTTATGCATTAACTATGTTTTCAATGCATTAATATGCATAATTCAAATTTGAACTACATGCACATGCTCCAGTGCATATAAATTGGTTGAAAAATCAAGTCTGTGTCCTTGGGTGCATGCTTAGGTCCCATGCAAGAAATGGGAATGAATTTCAAACACCAGGGCACCGTTGATTGCCGGCAAAACATTGAGATGCATGGTTTTAAAATTCTAGTAAATCCAAAACTCGTCTGAAATGCATGAAACTAGGCATGCTATCATGGAGCGGCATCAACATGGCATGCGAGGCCTAGATAGGAATAAGAAAACAAGACAACAGCGAGGCTCCTTGCTGAGGATGCCCACGAGACCCCGGCAAGGCTCCTGCCAAAGATACTCACGAGGCCCCAGCAAGACTCTTGCCGAGGGCGCCCGCAAGGCCCCGGCAAGACCCTTGCCGGGAATATCAGCAAGACCGCAGCAAGACCTTGCCGCCCCGTCACCGCCACAGCTCAGTGGCCGACCCACCAACTAAGAAAGTACCTTCGCGGCAGTACGTGGCTCCTAAGCCAACTAGTCAAGCACCTGCGTAGTGGCATGCAGATCTTCATGAAGACCCTGCCACCGCACCAACTCGGCAGCCTGCCAGCCTACATGGCGCTGCATGCCTAGTTGGCCTGTACGCGTGTCAGAGCAAGGCGAAGCGGCGACGGACGGGACGAGCTTCGTGCCGTCCCCGATAAAGTAAGAGGACACCTAAGTAGCGCATTTAATGCATTTTGTCCTGTGATGTCAGGCGATAAGCTTGTACAGTGTACATAGTTTCCACCTCCTGTGTGCCACTGTGGCGACCCCTTTTACCTATAAAAGGAGGCCCGAGGCGTACTGAGGAAGGATTCAGACCTTTTGGACTACACACGCACTGTAGCTAGTTCAAGAGCTCAAGAACGCTCAAATACACACCAAAGTAAGACTAGGGGATTGTGCATCTCCGCGGACCGAACCTGGGTAAAATCTCCTCGGGCTAACTACTAGACCCGCTCTTTGCACAACCTCGCGCCCGCCAACCGCAGAAGGGATCCTCGTGATCCCATAGGTGTCGTTTCCCCCGACATCTTTGGCGCGCCAGGTAGGGGGCGCAGCTTTGGAAATCTGGTCAAGAAGCGAGCACGTTGGTTACGTCATCGTGATGGATTCAAGGAAGAAGGCAGCATCAATCAGCCACGCTCTGGTGCCATCAGCAGGCGAAGCAGTATCGTCTGCAGTCGCAACAACCACCCGCGTGGTGACGGAAAAGCTAAGTCGCGCAACACTTTGAGTAATTCTTTTTTTTATAAAGTTATTTTCCTCGAAAGATCCAGCTCTTTGTATGGAAAACCTGCACGCGATGGGGCCCTCCCGCTATTGGCAACGCCCTTGTTCTGTTTCGAGTCCGCTCAACAATTCAAGCGGCCGCGTTGAGAACGGGAGGGTGGCCTATCCGCTATTGGCAACGCCCTTGTTCTGTTTCGAGTCCGCTCGATAGTTCAGGCGGCCACGCTGAGAGTGGTATGGTGGTTTGCCCGGCAGCAAGCACACCCGGCAGGCCGCTAAGGATCTGTCCTCAAAGCGCCGCGGCTTGGGTTTACACACTGGCAAGCCTGTCCAACTAAGCATAGGGCGTACATACCAAGAAAGATCGAAGAAGAAAATAGCATGCATCATTTCAAAATACTGTAGAGTTATATTACATCAATTGTTGCTGCGGTTCTAACTTAAGATAAAATTGTCTTGGTCATGAACCCGCAGCAGCGATGAGAAACGGGGTGCCTAGTCCCTGCGCTGGCCCTCCACCCTTTGAACTCCGTCGACGCAGCTGATGATGGGCTCGATACGCTCCTCGAGCGCCGCGGGGTCCACGCCCTTCGGCAACCTCTCCAGCGCGTCGGCGAAGTCGACGTTGGGGTTCCAGTACGCCACCTTGGTGAGGACCTTGGTCAGGGCGCCCCGGCAAAGCTTCCGGGCCTCATTGGCCAGGGAGGCCGCTCGGTTGGTTCGGAGCCGCTCCAGGGCTCCGAGGACGCCCTCGAAGAACAGGGTCAGCCTAGCATTGGGGCTCACGTTCAGCTCTTGGTAGTACCTGGCATCCGGCAGGCGCATGGCGGCTAGCTGCGCGGTGAGCCTCCCCGCGACGTCGACGAGGCGGCTGATCCAGAGGTTCATGCCCTTCGCGTACTCCTCGTATTCGGTGGCGCCATCCCTCCGCAGTCGTTTCTCCTCCTCCGGGGCCTTGGTCAGGGTCTCCTCCTGGGCCCTGGCCTCCGAAAGCGTCCCCTCCAGGCCATCCAGCTTCAGCTTCGGGTCATTGATGGAGTCGTTGGCCTTGGAGAGTAGCCCGGCCTTGCCGAGGACTGCGGCCTACGCATCCGCCAAAGCGCCGTTGGCCGTGTCCTTCTCCTCCGTTAGCTCCAAGACCTTTTTCTTCAGCCCATCCCGCTCCAGCTCCAGCTCCTTCACCTTGCCGGCGTGATCCAGGGTCAGAGCGTCGAGTGTGTCCTTGTGCCTTTGCTCCAGCTCGTGGGTCCGCTGTGCGACGATCTTCCCGATTTCCTCGTCTTTGCCGCGGAGCGTGGCGGCAAGCGCCTGCTCACGGGCAACGAGGTCTTCTTCCTAGGAGTCCAGCAGGGCCTTCTGCTGTTGCCGGGCGGCTTCGTCTTTGGCGGCCTGCTCCTTCGCCAACTCCTGGGCCTTCTCGATATTAGCCTGCTTCAGGATGACTTCTCGTTTGCGCTCAGCCAGCTCGCCATGGGCAGCCTTCAGTTCTTCTTGGGCCTTGCGGAACCAGGCTTGTGTCTGAGTGACGCGCTCCTCAAAATCAGCTGCCGCCTTGTCCACCGCCGCCATCTTGGATTTCGCCTTGTCTAGGCGGGCACGGTGGAGCGCTTGGAGCTTCTGTAAGTTGACGCTCATGGCTCGGAGAAGCTGCTCCTCCTGAGAACCGTCGCCGCTGACGCTTGGTTCATCAACAACCTGGAGCCCGGCGGTGGCGAGCGTCTCGTTGTCGAACACCTCCCCCTCGGCTGGCGCTCTGCTGCCCGCCGTCCTGGGGAGGCAGACGAACAAGTCGTCGCCCACCTTCAGATACTTGTCCAAGGCAGGGGCTGCAGGGGAGGAAGGTTGGTCGTTGGCCGCCTCCTCCTCGACGGGCTCCTCGGCGGCCTCCTCGGAGGCAGCCTTGCCGGACTCCCCGGCAGGCCCCTTGGCAGCCTCCTCAGCAGCAGACTTGGTGGCTTCCCCGGCCGCAACCTTAGTGGCCTCTGCCTCAGCATCCCTGGTGACCTCCTCGATGACGATGTCGATGTCGTCCTGGTCCATCGAGGGTGGATCTGAAAACCAGTAAAAGAAATGGAGTGAGGCCAAGATCAAAACTCATAACAAGAGAAAGAACAGGGACGGGAAGCAAACAACTTACCCGCGCTGGGCTGAGAAGAAGTGGCTCCCTCCCCGCCAACATTCATTGCCGGGACAAAACCACTAGCACCCAAGTTCGCCTCCTCCTCCGTGCGCATGGGCTCCGTGCTTGGTGCCCTTGCCGGGGACGCCCCTCTGGGCGGCGTGGTCGACGAGGGCAGCGTGTTGAGAGTGGCCCTCAGTGGCTCCTCATGCCGCCACTCTCCTCCTACAAACCCGGCAAGGTCAGCACCAAGGATTCATGTCCTGACACCCGTCAACGAAGAGTGAGTGATGAACTCATGTTGGGGGCTGAAGCGGGGGCTGCGTCAGGGGCTGTTGTCCGGGCTGATCTCCACCACCACCGGCGTGTGCGGAGCGCCGGCCAGGGGCTTGTCGCTCATCAAGGCCTTGGCCCTCTTCGCCACCCTCTGGGCCAGCATCTCCGTGTCCCTGTAAAGATAACATCAAGTCAAAGGAGGGTAACACAGGCGTGAGGTCAGGAGATGATGGGGGCGAAATACTTACTCGTCCTCAACCTCCTCCTCTTTTGGCTTCCTCTTCCTCTTCGGGCTAAAAGACCCGAGGTCGAACTTGTCCTCCAGGGTGCTGTTCGAAGGAGGGGGGAAGGGAATGGGGTCCGGCGCCGCTTGGACGAGGAGGAGGCAGTCGCCGTCTTCTTCGCCACCGCGGCCTTCATCGTCCTCTTCGCTGCCGCGGCCTTCTTCGCCCTCGTCTGGCGCACGGGCTGCTCCTGAGCCGGTTGCCGCTATGCGGTCTGCCGGGCCGGACCAGCTCGCCAGAGCTGGCCCGCCATAGGACGCGCTTCTTCCCCGCAGCCGGAGGGTCGTCCGCTTCGGCCTCCTCTACAGACGATTCGTCGCCCACGTCTTCAACGAGGGGGACCCCAGCGCTGGCGCCGCTGGCCTCCCCGGCAGACTCCGCCCACTGGGCGAGCTCCTTCTCCTCTGTGGCCATGTTGGCCTTGTCTTCCACGGCACCGACACTGCTGGCCTCCCGGGCAAGTGCCGCTTCCGCCGCCCTGGCAGCGATGTGATACGTCTCCAACGTATCTATAATTTTTTATTGTTCCATGCTATATTATATTCTGTTTTGGACATTATTGGGCTTTATTATACACTTTTATATTATTTTTGGGACTAACCTATTAACCGGAGGCCCAGCCTAGAATTGTTGTTTTTTGCCTATTTCAGAGTTTCGCAGAAAAAGAATATCAAACGGAGTCCAAACGGAATGAAACCTTCGGGAACGTGATTTTTTGGAACGAACGTGATCCAGAGGACTTGGACCCTACGTCAAGAAATCAACCAGGAAGGCACGAGGTAGGGGGCGCGCCCTCCACCCTCGTGGGGCCCACGTTGCTCCACCGACGTACTTCTTCCTCCTATATATACCTACGTACCCCCAAACTACCAGATACGGAGTCAAAAACCTAATTCCACCGCCGCAACCTTCTGTACCCGTGAGATCCCATCTTGGGGCCTTTTCCGGAGCTCCGCCGGAGGGGGCATCGATCATGGAGGGCTTCTACATCAACACCATAGCCTCTCCGATGATGTGTGAGTAGTTTACCTCAGACCTTCGGGTCCATAGTTATTAGCTAGATGGCTTCTTCTCTCTTTTTGGATCTCAATACAATGTTCTCCCCCTCTCTTGTAGAGATCTATATGATGTAATCTTCTTTTGCGGTGTGTTTGTTGAGACCGGTGAATTGTGGTTTTATGATCAAGTTTATCTATGAACAATATTTGAATCTTCTCTGAATTATTTTATGTATGATTGGTTATCTTTGCAAGTCTCTTCGAATTATCAGTTTGGTTTGGCCTACTAGATTGATCTTTCTTGCAATGGGAGAAGTGCTTAGCTTTGGGTTCAATCTTGCGGTGTCCTTTCCCAGTGACAGTAGGGGCAGCAAGGCACGTATTGTATTGTTGCCATCGAGGATAACAAGATGGGGTTTATATCATATTGCATGAGTTTATCCCTCTACATCATGTCATCTTACTTAAAGCGTTACTCTGTTCTTTTGAACTTAATACTCTAGATGCATGCTGGATAGCGGTCGATGTGTGGAGTAATAGTAGTAGATGCAGGCAGGAGTCGGTCTACTTGTCGCGGACGTGATGCCTATATACATGATCATACCTAGATATTCTCATAACTATGCTCAATTTTGTCAATTGCTCAACAGTAATTTGTGTAGCCACCGTAATACGTATGCTCTCGAGAGAAGCCACTAGTGAAACCTATGGCCCCCGGGTCTATTTTCCATCATATTAATCTTCCAACACTTAGCTATTTTCATTGCCTTTTATTTCACTTTGCATCTTTATTATAAAAATACCAAAAATATTATCTTATCATATCTATCAGATCTCACTCTCGTAGGGGACCGTGAAGGGATTGACAACCCCTTTATTGCGTTGGTTGCGAGGATTTATTTGTTTGTGTAGGTGCGAGGGACTCGTGCGTGCCCTCCTACTGGATTGATACCTTGGTTCTCAAAAACTGAGGGAAATACTTACGTTGCTTTACTGCATCACCCTTTCCTCTTCAAGGGAAAACCAACGCAGTGCTCAAGAGGTAGCAAGAAGGATTTCTGGCGCCGTTGCCGGGGAGGTTTACACAAGGTCAAGTCTAGATTTGGACTCCCGACAACGAGCCATTTCTGGCGCCGTTGCCGGGGAGTCTACGCAAAAGTTAACATACCAAGTACCCATCACAAACCCTTATCTCCCGCATTACATTATTTCCCATTTGCCTCTCGTTTTCCTCTCCCCCACTTCACCCTTGTCGTTTTATTCACCCTCTATTTTCCGTTCGCCTCTTTTTCACTTGCTTGTCATTATGGCTAGTCCCCTATCTTCTCCATTGTCTCCCGATAATGAAGGTCTTAATTTTAAGCAAAGGGAGGGAGAAAATCTAAAAGACGTTTGGTATAGAATTTGCAATGCTCAAAATAGATCTACCAGGAAGCAATCTACTTCTGTTCTTCTCCGCAATTTTTATGTAGGCGCTACTCCTTGGTACAGATATATCCTTGATACCATTACCGGAGGGAATTTCTTGGGTAGCCATACTTTTGATTCTTATAATGCTATGATAGATTTGTTTGGCTCACCACCTCTTTTGATTAATGGAACTATGTTAACTTTGGAGCATGTAATGCAAAGACTTGAAATTATTGAAAATAAAGTTGCTACCATAGAATTAATTGAAAATTTGGATAAAAAGATCCACAACCAAATTACCCAATATGGATCTAAAGTAGGACTCACTTTGAAAAATATTAAGGAGAAGGAACCCATAGTTAATGAAAGAATAAATCAGGACTCCACTAGAATCGATAAACTTGAGGGTATACTAAATTTGCCAAGCTTATGTATGTTCCTAAAAATAAGGGTGAATCCTCTAGTAAGGAAACTGCGGATCTCAAATCTATAAGTATTCATCCCAATCTTTTTGCTATCATTAAGGAACCATTTGCTACAAATGAATTTTTTGGTTATGTGCCTAGAAGTTTGATAATTAATAAAAAGAAAGAAACTCCTAAGGATGATAGATGTCTCACTGAAGAATTGCCTACCAAAGATGGCAATACCTAGATCTATCCTTGCTATTATGCCTAGCTAGGGGCGTTAAACGATAGCGCTTGTTGGGAGGCAACCCAATTTTATTTTTAGTTTTTTACTTTTTACTTCTGTTTAGGAATAAATATTTTATCTAGCCTCTGGTTAGATGTGTTTTTATGATTTAATTAGTGTTTGTGCCAAGTTTAACCTATAGGATCTTCTTGGATGATAGTTATTTGATCTTGCTGAAAATTCCAGAAACTTTCTGTTGACGAAAATAATTGTTAAAAATCACCAGAACGTGATAAAATATTGATTCCAATTGCTGCTGATCAATAAACAAATTTTCTAGGTCTTCCTATTTTGGCTGAATTTTTTGAGTTCCAGAAGTTCGTGTTAGTTACAGATTACTACAGACTGTTCTGTTTTTGACAGATTCTGTTTTTCGTGTGTTGTTTGCTTATTTTGATGAATCTATGGCTAGTAAAATAGCTTATAAACCATATAGAATTTGGAATACAGTAGGTTTAACACCAATATAAATAAATAATGAGTTCATTACAGTACATTGAAGTGGTGTTTTGTTTTCTTTCGCTAACGGAGCTCACGAGATTTTCTGTTAAGTTTTGTGTTGTGAAGTTTTCAAGTTTTGGGTAAAAGATTTGATGGATTATGGAACAAGGAGAGGCAAGAGCCAAATCTTGGGGATGCCCATGGCACCCCAAGATAATCTAGGGACACCTAAAAGTCAAAGCTTGGGGATGCCCCGGAAGGCATCCCCTCTTTCGTCTACTTCCATCGGTAACTTTACTTGGAGCTATATTTTTATTCATCACATGATATGTGTTTTTCTTGGAGCGTGTTGTATTATTTGAGTCTTTATTTGTTAGTTTGCCACAATCATCCTTGCTGTACACACCTTTTGAGAGAGACACACATGATTCAGAAATTGTTAGCATACTCTATGTGCTTCACTTATATCTTTTGAGTTATATAGTTTTTGCTCTAGTGCTTCACTTATATCTTTTAGAGCACGGCGGTAGATTTGTTTTATAGAAACTATTGATCTCTCATGCTTCACTTATATTGTTTTGAGAGTCTTGAAATATCATGGCAATTTTCTTTAATTATAATATCATGAGAAATTTGATGCCTGATAATTGTTTTGAGATATAAAGGTGGTAATATCATAGTTGTGCTAGTTGAGTAATTGTGGAATTGAAAAATACTTGTGTTGGAGTTTGTGATTCCCGTAGCATGCACGTATGGTGAACCGTTATGTAACAAAGTCGGAGCATGAGGTATTTATTGATTGTCATCCTTTGTGTGGCGGTCGGGATCGTGCGATGGTTAACTCCTACCAACCCTTCCCCTAGGAGCATGCGTAGTAGTACTTTGCTTCGAGGGCTAATAAATTTTTGCAATAAGTATATGAGTTCTTTATGACTAATGTGAGTCCATGGATTATACGTACACTTACCTTTCCGCAATTTTCTAGCCTTCTCGGTACCATGCATTGCCCTTTCTCACCTTGAGAGTTGGTGCAAACTTTGCCGGTGCATCCAAACCCCGTGATATGATACGCTCTATCACACATAAACCTCCTTATATCTTCCTCAAAACAACCACCATACCTACCTATTATGGCATTTCCATAGCCATTCCGAGATATATTGCCATGCAACTTGCCATCGTTTCGTTTATCATGACACGCTCCATCATTGTCATATTGCTTTGCATGATCATGTAGTTGACATTGTATTTGTGGCAAAGCCACCATTCATAATTCCTTCATACATGTCGCTCTTGATTCATTGCATATCCCGGTACACCGCCGGAGGCATCCACATAGAGTCATATTTTGTTCTAAGTATTGAGTTGTAATTCATGAGTTGTAAGTAAATAAAAGTGTGATGATCATCATTATTAGAGCATTGTCCCAAGTGAGGAAAGGATGATGGAGACTATGATTCCCCCACAAGTCGGGATGAGACTCCGGACGAAAAAAAAGAAGAAGAGGCCATAAAAAAAGGAGAGAAAAGGCCCAAAAAATGAGAGAAAAAGAGAGAAGGGACAATGTTACTATCCTTTTACCACACTTGTGCTTCAAAGTAGCACCGTAATCTTCATGATAGAGAGTCTCTCGTTTTGTCCTTTCATATACTAGTGGGAAATTTCATTATAGAACTTGGCTTGTATATTCCAATGATGGGCTTCCTCAAATGCTCGAGGTCTTCGTGAGCAAGCAAGTTGGATGCACACCCACTTAGTTTCTTTTGTTTGAGCTTTCATACACTTATAGCTCTAGTGCATCCGTTGCATGGCAATCCCTACTCCTTGCATTGACATCAATTGATGGGCATCTCCATACCCCGTTGATTAGCCTCGTTGATGTGAGACTTTCTCCTTTTTTGTCTTCCCACATAACCCCTACCATTATACCTATTCCCACCATAGTGCTATATCCATGGCTTGCGCTCATGTATTGCGTAAGAGTTGAAAAGGCTGAAGCGCGTTAAAAAGTATGAACCAATTGCTTGGCTAAAACCGAGGTTGTACATGATATGAATATTTTGTGTGGGGAAGATGGAGCATAGCCAGACTATATGATTTTGTAGGGATAACTTGCTTTGGCTATGTTATTTTGATAAGACATAATTGCTTGGTTAGCATGCTTGCAGTATTATTGTTTTTATGTCAACATTAAACTTTTATCTTGAATCAAATTAAATCTGAACATTCGTGCCACAATAAGAAGAATTACATTGAAAATTATGCTAAGTAGCATTCCACATCAAAAAAATTGTTTTTATCATTTACCTACTCGAGGACGAGCAGGAATTAAGCTTGGGGATGCTTGATACGTCTCCAACGTATCTATAATTTTTGATTGTTCCATGCTATATAATATTCTGTTTTGGACATTATTGGGCTTTATTATACACTTTTATATTATTTTTGGGACTAACCTATTAACCGGAGGCCCAGCCCAGAATTGCTGTTTTTTTGCCTATTTCAGAGTTTCACGGAAAAAGAATATCAAACGGAGTCCAAACAGAATGAAACCTTCGGGAACGTGATTTTTGGAACGAACGTGATCCAGAGGACTTGGACCCTACGTCAAGAAATCAACCAGGAAGGCACGAGGTAGGGGGCACGCCTGCCCCCCTGGGCGCGCCCTCCACCCTCGTGGGGCCCACGTTGCTCCACCGACGTACTTCTTCCTCCTATATATACCTACGTACCCCAAACTACCAGATACGGAGCCAAAAACCTAATTCCACCGCCGCAACCTTCTGTACCCGTGAGATCCCATCTTGGGGCCTTTTCCGGAGCTCCGCCGGAGGGGGCATCGATCATGGAGGGCTTCTACATCAACACCATAGCCTCTCCCATGATGTGTGAGTAGTTTACCTCAGACCTTCAGGTCCATAGTTATTAGCTAGATGGCTTCTTCTCTCTTTTTGGATCTCAATACAATGTTCTCCCCCTCTCTTGTGGATATCTATTCGATGTAATCTTCTTTTGCAGTGTGTTTGTTGAGACCGATGAATTGTGGGTTTATGATCAAGTTTATCTATGAACAATATTTGAATCTTCTCTGAATTCTTTTATGTATGATTGGTTATCTTTGCAAGTCTCTTCGAATTATCAGTTTGGTTTGGCCTACTAGATTGATCTTTCTTGCAATGGGAGAAGTGCTTAGCTTTGGGTTCAATCTTGCGGTGTCCTTTCCCAGTGACAGTAGGGGCAGCATGGCACGTATTGTATTGTTGCCATCGAGGATAACAAGATGGGGTTTATATCATATTGCATGAGTTTATCCCTCTACATCATGTCATCTTACTTAAAGCGTTACTCTGTTCTTTTGAACTTAATACTCTAGATGCATGCTGGATAGCGGTCGATGTGTGGAGTAATAGTAGTAGATGCAGGCAGGAGTCGGTCTACTTGTCGCGGACGTGATGCCTATATACATGATCATACCTAGATATTCTCATAACTATGCTCAATTCTGTCTATTGCTCAACAGTAATTTGTGTAGCCACCGTAATACGTATGCTCTCGAGAGAAGCCACTAGTGAAACCTATGGCCCCCGGGTCTATTTTCCATCATATTAATCTTCCAACACTTAGCTATTTTCATTGCCTTTTATTTCACTTTGCATCTTTATTATAAAAATACCAAAAATATTATCTTATCATATCTATCAGATCTCACTCTCGTAAGTGACCGTGAAGGGATTGACAACCCCTTTATTGCGTTGGTTGTGAGGATTTATTTGTTTGTGTAGGTGCGAGGGACTCGTGCGTGCCCTCCTACTAGATTGATACCTTGGTTCTCAAAAACTGAGGGAAATACTTACGCTGCTTTACTGCATCACCCTTTCCTCTTCAAGGGAAAACCAACGCAGTGCTCAAGAGGTAGCACGATGTAGTCCAGCTCCTCCTTGGTGGTGTCCTTGATGAGCAGTGGCTCGTCGCGGATGTACCTCTCCGAAAAATTGTCGAAGAACTCTTGCACCCGCTCCGCTTCCAGCTCGGCCCAGCTTGGGTCGAGGCCATGCGCGTTGAAGTCTGACATCATGGCGACGATTTCGGTCTAGTGAGAATTGTTGCTCAGCGGGACCACCCCCATTGGCAACCCAAACAAAGACGCCTTGATGGCCTTGCCGGCCTTCTCGGCCCTGCCAGTCGTCTCAGCCCTGCCGTCGTCACTCACCTTGAGCTGGAAGAGCCTATGGCAGAAATGGGCGTGCCCCATCACCGTGAAGTTGTGCTTCAATCCGGGGCGGAGCCTCATGACATCAGCCGCGTTCCTATAATCCCAGGCCAGCCTCCCCTTGTTATGCAGAGGGGCGATTCGGCGACGGATGAAATCGGTCCCAACCATCTCGAGGGTGAGCCCTGCCTCAGTGAGGCGATGGATCCTGGTGGTGGCCACAGACAGTTTCTTGTCGTTGACATCAAGGTCGCTCCAGTCCTTGCGACGGACCGGCGGACTCTGACGAACCCGGCAGAACTCCGGTGGATCCTTCTCCTCGATCCAGCACCATCGACTCCGCCACTCCTCCCACCTTTCCTTCTGGGCGCCCTTCAGGTACGTGCTCTTCTCCTGAGTCCTCAGGATCCAGGTGACGCAGCCAGAGATGGCGCCCCCTGGCTGGATGCGGGGGTAGAAGTAGTGGCGGAAGAGCGTCGTGCTGGGGAGCACTCCGGCGAAGCCCTCGCAGAGATGGGCGAAGAAGGCCATGTACGCCACGGCATTTGGCATAAGATCCAGAAGATGGAAGTTGTAGGTGTGCATGACGTCGTTGAAGAAGTCAGAATAGGGGGGCAGAGCCCGCAAGAGAAGTAGTCGACGAAGAAGGGGTACCGGTTTGGGCTAGCCTTGGCGAAATCGGCGGGGACGATGCGCATGGCAGGGTGCCCCGTCATCGCCCTCCCCCACAGGGGCAAGAAGTAGTCCCTGAGGTGGATCGCATCGACCGTCGAAGGGAAGTAGGCGTGCTACATCTGAAGTGCCGCCTCGCTCTCCGGCACCTCCTTCTCCCCGGCATCCTTCGCCACTCCCTTGCTCTTGCTGGTTTTGGGTGCCATGGCGGCTGAGAAAGAGATAAGGGATCGAGAGCAACGGGGGCGCGGTGGCGGCGAGCAGAGGCGAGAGCTTCGAACTTTTTGCCTCAAAGAAGAGGGGAACGGCGGTTCCGAGATTGGAAAAGGTGCAGAGGGTAAATGAGCAGCGCGCCTGCGGTTTTTCCTTTTTATGGGGAAGGTGCAGGCCGCCTCTTTACCATTTACCACAATGTGACGCGCGCGTGTAGCAACCGCCCCATGCACGACCCCCACGTCGCGCATTCAACACGGGTCATGGGGAAGCACAACTAGCGAGGGAAGTTACTGCGGTAAAACTCAGCCCCGCGTGCCCGCGCACCATTCTGGGCCTAGCCCAACAACGCGTCGCACTTATGTGTGGCCCAGGCCCCGGGGCTCCTGTTGGTGTACAAAAGTAGGGGCCCTTCTTTGTACCCCTTTACTTGTGCACGGGCAGTCGGAGCCGCGCCTGCGGCCACACTTAGCGGGGCAGAGGAAGGAAGCAAATGTACAAGACCACCAGAGCAGCGCTCCAACCAGGGGCACAGAGGACGAGGCAACAAGATAGACTTCCCCCGGCAAGACCCTTGGTGGGGCGGCCTACGCAACCCCGACAAGAGCCTTGCCGGGGCAACATACCCATCACCAGCAAAGCCACCACCACCCTTGGGCCTGAGAGTTCCGACACCATCGACAACATTGGAACCAAGGCTCGGGAGGGGCCTGCGTAGTGACATGCAGATCTTTGTGAAGACAAAGGGCCTGCGAGGCCTAGATAGGAACCAGAAAACAAGACAACAGCGAGGCTCCTTGCCGAGGATGCCCACGAGGCCCCGGCAAGGCTCCTGCCGAAGATACCCACGAGGCCCCGACAAGACTCTTGCCGAGGGCGCCCGCAAGGCCCCGACAAGACCCTTGCTAGGAATATCAGCAAGACCGCGGCAAGACCTTGCCGCCCCGTCACCGCCCCAGCTCAGCGGCCGACCCACCAACTAAGCAAGTACCCACGTGGCAGTACATGCCTCCTAAGCCAACTAGTCAAGCACCTGCGTGGTGGCATGCAGATCTTCATGAAGACCCTGCCACCGCACCAGCTCAGCAGCCAGCCAGCCTACATGGCGATGCATGCCACGTTGGCCTGGACGCGTGTCGGAGCAAGGCGAAGCGGCGACAGACGAGATGAGCTTCGTGCCTTCCCCGATAAAGTAAGAGCACACCTAAGTAGTGCATTTAATGCATTTTGTCCTGTGATGTCAGGCGATAAGCTTGTACACTGTACATACTTTCCACCTCCTGTGTGCCACTGTCGCGACCCCTTTTCCCTGTAAAAGGAGGCCCGAGGCGTACCGAGGAACGATTCAGACCTTTTGGACTACGCATGCACCATAGCTAGTTCAAGAGCTTAAGAACGCTCAAATACAGACCAAAGCAGGACTAGGGTATTACACATCTCCGCGGCCCAAACCTGGGTAAAACCTCCTCGTGCTAACTACTAGACCCGCTCTTTGCACAACCTCGCGCCCGCCAACCGCAGAAGGGATCCTCGTGATCCCATAGGTGTCGTTTTCCCCGACACGTGGTACAAATTTTGTCCCATTTGGGGCAGGTTTGGGTATATGCTTCTCACAAACCGGAGCTTCTCACAACAAGCATGATGGTTTTTGGTAGGGAACGTCCCACCTTTGGGGACGAAGCGATACCCATTGCCTCTTATTGCTTTCAATTTTTTTCTCGTGTCAACATAGAACAACAGGAGTGTTGTGTGAATTTTTGTGATTTTTCGGGGTTTGTTTGGACATTTTTATGCATTAACTGAGTTTTCAATGCATTTATGTGCATAATTCAAATTTGAACTACATGCACATGCTCCAGTGCATATAAATTGGTTGAAAAATCAAATCTGTGTCGTTGGGTGCATGCTTAGGTCCCATGGAAGAAAGGGGAATGAATTTCAAACACCAGGGCACCGTTGATTGCCGGCAAAACATTGAGATGCCTGGTTTTTAAATTCTAGTAAATCCAAAATTCTGTTAACCATTCACGTGACGCCACGTGTCTTGGTTTTAATGGATGTAGGAGGTGTCGTGCGGACAGCTGCTTGACCTTGACTGAACGGGAGGTGTGTGAGCGTCGTCCGGTGTGTAGGCTGACCGAGAGGCGTGCAAGCTGTCCTCGAGTGCGCAGACTCACCGGGAAGCGTGCGAGCTGTACGCTGCGCAGGCTCACTAGGAAGCGAGCCCTTTGACTTCCATGGCTGCTCGCCTTGCTCGCATCCTCTCCATTAATGGCACCCAAGCCGCAGTTTAATTTGCTTTTTAAATATAAAACACTCATCGCAAACGTTTTAGTTAGAACACCCGTATGCAAACCGACAGCTTCCCCAGGAAGCCAAGAGAAAATGTGCCGAGCAGGATTTCTACAACTCTTGATCACAAACGATTTAGATAGAACACCCGTATGCAAAGTGAGAGCAGCGCAGGATTTGTGCATCCCTTCAATGCAAACGGTTGTTTTGGATGACCCGTGTGCAACCACGTACAAACAATTTTGTAAGATTTGCATCTGTCATATTGGGTATGTTGCCATTTGTCAAACTGGAAAGATTTACATTTGTTGATCTAGTAATGTTGTCATTTGTCAAACCTTGTAACACTGCGATTTGTCAAAATATGCAGCTAGAAATCATTAGCACTATGTAATTTTTGCAACTAAAATTCAGTAATTAAGCATAAATTTAATTCATAGATTAAGTAGTCGTTCTTAATTTATACAAACAGTTCAACTCGACAGCTGAACCGACCAAACTTCTCCCCAATTGTTGCCAACCACGTACTGAAACTGAAATAGCTAGTCCAACTATATATACTAGCTAATTTTAAGTACGTTGTACAGTTCGACCACACATCTATAGTCAGATGAACTGAACAAAATAGCCCCTAAATACTACTACCATGGAGGGGCTTTGTGCTACTTCCGGCAGCCTCTCCTCTACCGAGCGCGCTCTGTAAGAGGCAGAGGAGGAGGAGGAGCCTACCGACAAGCTGGACAAATGCAATACGGTGCCTGCCGCTACTGCATGTTCAGCGACGCTCGCCAGCTCGAACGCCCACTGCCGCTCTAGACGATCCCTCTCGAAGCGGCCGGACTGCTCGTAGATCTCGTGATTCCTCGCCTCTGCGTCGGCGTGTGCTGCGGCCACGGCTGCGGTAAGGCTCTTTGCGTGCTCGACAAGGCACTCCTCCTCCTCCTCCCGTAGGAACTCGATGTAGCGCGCAAGGTCGCTGACGCACGTGCGGGTCTCCACCTCCGCCTCCCTCCTTCGGGCGGTGGTGGCAGAGCGGATGATGATTCCGGCGGTCGACGGTGGGCCGGCGGCCGACGATGGGGTGGCGGCCATGACCACCACCTCCCGCCTTCCGGCCGTAGTGGCGGAGCGGGTGATGGCCATGGTGGCCGGCAGTGGGGTCGCGGCCACGACGGCCACCTCCCGCCTTCGGGCCGCGGCGGTGGAGCGGGAGATGGCCCTGGCTTTCGACGGTGGTGTGGCGGCAACGGCGGCCGGCAACAGCTGCTGACGGGCAGCGGCGGCGGAGCGTGTGGTGGGTGTTCCGCGCACACCCAACAGGGACGCCACGCGCACTACACTACGCTGGGGACTGCATCGCCACCGCGGTGTAGCCTCCTAGCTGGAGCTATCCTCTGATGACGGCGGAGTGGCTGAGCGATGACGACAGACCGGTGCCATTAGCGGTTGTGGGAGAAGCAGACGAGATAAGCTACAGGGAGGGAGGGGAAAATGCGACGCAGGACTCGCTGGCCGTGAGGGTTTTTATAGCAGGCCGGTAAGCATTGGGATTTTGGGGGATTTCACTGAGTCGGGCAGGAAGCTTGCGCGGGAACCTGCGAGGTTGGGTGGGAATGGGCTCACCGACGATTCATTGGCGCCACCGTTTGGCCAAAAGAACGCCCCCGCACG
This sequence comes from Triticum aestivum, assembly GCF_018294505.1. Taxonomy (NCBI): domain Eukaryota; kingdom Viridiplantae; phylum Streptophyta; class Magnoliopsida; order Poales; family Poaceae; genus Triticum; species Triticum aestivum. The sequence goes on along the minus strand of NC_057802.1, from coordinate 330,555,958 downwards.
CTGCGCAAGCTTGCGCTGTAAGCCGTCTGCGGCAACGGGGTGACAAGACGTGCGAGAGGAGGACGAGAGGACACGTACACATACAGTTAATAAAAAACGTTTGCGATTTAATTACCTACTATACCCCCATCCTGGTTTATAAGTAGGATTTAACTAATAAAATATGAATGCATGTCGCCATAGATTATGTTGTTGGAGTCGTATTTGAACATAGTTTCCAGCTATACAATTTTTGTAACATGCATTAACACTTTTTTGGTTAAATTTAAGGTTATACACCAGCAAGTGTTTGCCCGCAACACACACGGCTTATTCCATCACAAACAGCTCTGATGGAGAAACTGTCTGCCATGTATCGCACACGCAACTCTAATCTGATTCGTGCTTGATGTCTCCGACATCGCTCGCACAGTTCGTCTTATTTGCCATGTATCACTGTGCCGTCCTCTGCTCGCGTCCCTCGGCAAGCTCTGCTCGCCGTTAGGCGCCGCAGCGCGCTATGCTCGCCGTTAGGCGCCGCAGCGCGCTCTGTCGCGTCCGTTGGCGCGCTCTGCTCGCGTCTGTCGGCGTGCTCGGCTTGTGGACAACTTTTCCTTGAGGCGACCGCGGCGCGCTCTGCTCGCGTCCCTCCGCGCGCGCTCTGCCAGCGGTTGGGCGTGCACACGATCACGTCGGGGTCCCCATATGCATGCGGTTGCGCCGCGCGCGTTGCCATGCGATGCAGTTACATGCGGCACGATGGAGTTACGCGCTGCAAATTAGAACTGCCATCAGGGCCTGCCGATATCCCTGGCCGTCCGGCTTCCCCTTTAATTCCCGCAGCCATTATAACCTTAGTCTCTTCAACCTTTCAATCGCGCCCCACAACATAACAAGCACACCCACGACGACACATGGAGAGGGGATGTCCGGCGGTGCTCCAATAGAGTTCGGCGAGCATAGAGTGGAGACCCACGCGAGGGAGACGGATCTCTCGTTGGTGTGCACCATCGACCCAGCTGTGCTGGACGACTACATCAACAACGTTGAGCTGTTGCTTGCTGGAGACAAGTACAAGGTGGTCAGCATCGACCTCCAGTACACCGCCGGTCGTCCCGGCATAGATTCGAAGGTTGCCGTTGCCCAGTTGTGCATGCGCCATCATGTCCTCATCTACCACTACTTCATGGCCACAGAGCCTTGCGACCGTTTCAACAGGTTTGTCAACAACACTAACTACAAGTTCGCCATGGTGGATACCACCAACGATGTAAAAGCGCTCAGTGTTACGGGCCTGTCCTACAAGAACTTTGTCGAAATCCGTGACCACTACACGGTATGGGGCAGCACGAAGGACTCCCTGGTCGAACTCGCCTTGGGGAAAAGAGGAAGAAGGATGCCCAGAGAACAAGTCCTGTATCCTGGCACGGGGCCTAGATGCGGCAACTGGATGAACCTCACCTCAGGTTTGCGGCCAAGAGCATGTACACATGCTACGAGATGCACAGGCGGATCATTGACATGAGGAAGTGCCTCGTTACCCAAATCGACGAGCCCGGATCGAGCCACAAGCAGAGCAAGCGTCACAAGAAGTAGATGATGATCAGATGATCGTTTATGCTAGTTAATCATGCATGTAATATATAGTTTACTTCATTGGTGTGTAGAAATTTCATGTGTGTAGTAGCCACCTATGTAATTATGCATGTAATAGTTTACTTTGGTGTGTGCAAATGCAATGGGTGTGGTAGCCACCTATGTAAGTGGATGTTTAATTTGGTTATGCAAGCATGTCCTTATAAGTGTGTGTATATATATATATGTTGTTGTTCTGTATGCAATCCCATCGCATAACACACACGTCTTATTAGCAGCAACCGTCTGTGTTATTATCGGTCTTCACACACATTTTTTATTACAGACCTGTTTGCCGCGTATCACACACATCTTGTTAAGTTGAACCGTTTCTGTTCTCATGTCTCAACGCAAATAGTTCATCCGAGTGAACCGCATGCCGTATATCGCACACACCTTGATCTAGCTGACCGTTTCTTTTGTGTTGCATAATCACAAACAGTTCATCCGAGTGAACCGTATGTTGTGTATCGCACACGCTTTCATCTGGCTGCCCGTTTCTTTTGTTCCTCCTCATCGCAAACAGTTAATTGAACTGAACCGCATGCCCTTCATCGCACACGCAACTAAAACCTGAACCGTGTTTGATGCATCCGTCATCACAAATGTTTTCTACATTTCTGACGGTTTTCATACAGCACCGTTTATAATTATTGCATCGCACACAGTTTCTCGAAGGGTCTCTAATCGTAGTGTCGCGTTAGCAGCATCCTGCAGTAGTGACTTATCGTCTATTCATCAACAGTCATGGCAGTATGGGGAACACGAGACGTGAAAAAAGAATAAATCTACACGTGCGTAGACCACCTAGTATGACTACCAGGACTAGAGCAAGCCAAAAGCGTGCCGCCGTCACCCCCTCCTTATCGGCGGGAAAACCTTTGTTTTACACAGTTGAGAAGTCATTGTGCTAAGGTCCCACATGTTGAGCCATTGAATAGAATGTAGATCCTAGTTTACGGAAACAAGTATCGATAATACGTTTGTATCTCCATACTTATATTTCTTCTCTTATAAAAAACCGAGATGGTGATGATGGTATGCGTGCCATCTTGCAATAGACCGTCCGATCTATATCTGACGGATGGAAATTAAACTAAAAGATACCTGCACCTCTCTCCACATTTGCAGACAAGGCCTTCCCTCATTCATCCTTATCTCCAACAACCTCATTGTTGAGCAATTAAAAAAGGAAGCCTCTGGAACAAACTGGCCTGGTGGCCGCTGCCAGCGTCGTCCATCCCCTTGCCTCTGCTCAGTCTGACCACCAATCACCACCACGCCCCACTCCTCTTCACCTTATCTCCTCTTTCTCGAGATATCATTAGTTTTTACACAAGGGATTACTCCCGCATGGGTCAATCACAACAAGTGTTTTATAAAAAAATGCATCTTGATGTTCCGTGCAATGCACGGACATCTTGATAGTACTCCTACAAAAGACTAAGTTGGTGATGATGGTGTGTCTGCCATCCGTCATTTCTGACCATTAGATCTACATCTAATGACTGTGAGGTAAGTTGTTGCCTTTTCTCACCAACATCCCACTTCTCTACCAATTTGCAGAAAAACCCATAATTAGTATCTTAAAACCAACCACACCCCTCCCTCACCTCACCAAAACAGCCCAAGGAATATTTTCTGATTGAAACATAATATATATCTCTAGTGATATATGTATATCAAAATTAGAGTGTTTGTATCAAGTTTGTGAATAAGTATTATTCTAATTATGATCCGTTGCAACGCACGTGAACATTGCTAGTATTTCCAACCATGCAAAAAATGCTAGTATTTCCATAGTTTTGAGTTTTCCATCAAGATATTAGTCACTCATGGTTGATATTTACGTTCAATCACGTACACATAGGCACTATGTAACTAGCCTTCCTTATTGGCTTCCAAAGCATAACTTTCACTCCTACTTACAATATGTAGAGTATTTAACAAAAAACTACCACTTTCAACCAGCCCTAGGAAGAAACTATTGTACAAAAAATAGCAAAACATACCCAAAATTTCTTAATCCGTGCCAAAAACTACTACCTAGTGCCGATTAGGCTCGTTTAAACCCGTTTATGACAGGGTTGGCCCACACGTCCGTGCTGACGAGGCAGCTTAAACCAACACATTTTGTTTGACCATTGACACGAGGGACCCACATCTGACCTTCTATCTTGTTATATTCCCCCTCAAATCATTATTTTTCCTGAACATTACTTCAAACAGTACTGATGCGTGTTCGTCAGTGGCGCCGGTGATGAGCGAGTTGGCCGCCGCTTCGTCGGACATGCCGGACGCCGCGCTAGCCTCCGCACGGGTTGGCAGGCTGGCCCGAGCTTGACTCACGCGCGAGCAAGCCGCCGCGCTGGCCTTCGCTTGAGCCAGATGGCTAGCCTTAGCGCGGCGCGTGCGAGCAAGTCGCCACGTTGCCGTGCCAATCTAGCTAGCAAACCTTGCAGACAAGCAGCTGGATGGAGCTATCTTGGCTAGCTAGCGGCCGCGAGCGCCGAACGGAGCTGGCATCCGGGCTGCCGCAAGATGGGCTCCGCACCGCCGGCAGTTTTGACCTCGCCTTCTGCCGGCGGCGGTAGCTGCATCCCATGGTCGAGGATGACTAGGTGGACGGGCCGGAGGTAGGAGGTCACTCAGGATTTTTGTGCAGACTGACATGTAGGTCCCACAAGTCATAACGCCTAACTTGTCGGTCGAATAGAAGGCGTTGACTTAAGGGGCGACATGGGTTGAAACGTGCCTATAACGGCACTTTGTAGAGTAGTCGTTTCTTGGTAGGGCTGGTTGGTAAGGGCATGTACAATGGTTGATAAGGTAGTCTTATCCTAAGTCTGCCACGTATGCAAGTGGTAGTAGTTTCTTGGCATTATTAGTGGTTTCTTGGCATTATTAGTGGTTTCTTGTAAGGAACAATGTACTACTAGCGACAAAAGGCGATTCTAGGTTGCGTTGTACTCCAACGAGTACTACTAGTGGTCGCGGGAGTGTATACCTTGTTTTGTGGGTTCGATCCCGGCCGAACGCACGACGGCCTTTATTTTAAATAGTACTCCACAAAACGAGGTAGTTTGAGTTTTGAAGTCGAACGGACGTGTCGCACCACAATCTGGGTGCACTGGATAGCCCAGCCACGTGAATGGGTTTTCCTTCCCATCATCTCGTGGCTCGCGTGCTTGCCCTAGCCGCACCTCGCTTGCAGATGCCTCATCAGCTAGTAGCATATTTAAACTAGCGCCTCCCAATTAAGCCCGAGGAGCCAGAAAAGCCTGGCGCGGCATTGGGAACTGTGCAATATGGCTCTGTACGTAAAGTGCTAGTACTCTACTACTCTGTAGCTAGTGGCGTTGCACGCATGGACTTCACTCCATTATCGTCTCTATAAAAGAAATTCCTCTTGATGTGATTTTTTTTGTTTTGAAACGGAGGCAAAAGCTTTGGCTCATCTCATTCATAAAGAAGGAACTACTAACAAAGTTCGATGAGATCCATTACACCTCCACAAATGGAAGCGAAAAGCCTAGTCTTGCTGTATCAAATAACTCAAATGTTCTGCCCCCGCAGTTCATCGATGCTCCCATGGATTCGCCAGGCGGTTCTCCTCCTCCTCGGGGCTGGGAGACCTTGGACGAGGATCGTCTAGGAGAAATCGCACGCCACTCCGACATCCTCACCGCCGTAAGACTCGGTGCTTCCCGCACCAACTTTTTCAAGACGATGCTTAAGAGGGCTTGGGAAAAGGCCATGCTTGTTGGTCTTCCATGCATCCTCGAGGAGAAGGTTCTTCTATGGGACAATCCTTCCAACAGTCCACCGCTCCCTAGTCATGGTTGCGTTGACTCCGCTAGAGTTGCCGACGTTGAGAGGTAGTCGGATTTTGTCCGATGAGCAGGTCAGTCATGGAGTTTGATCATGTAGTACTTAGTTATTCCATTTCCATCCCGTAATTTCTCCGCTTCCCACCGTCTTATATATAGGTCTGGGTCAGTGCCAACGAAGATTGGCTTGCATACCTCCGGCCGGATACCACCATCATTTTGCACAACATCCACAGCAGTGCGGCCGTTCCCGTAGACCCCTTCTCCACCATTGGGATCGTCCTTCTGGATTGGCTGGGCTTGAATACGTATGATGATGTGAACATGAGATTGAAGAAGATAGCAATTGCGGACCCGCCGAAAAAGACGTGGCTATGACTATTACTATCTCATCGCGGTGTTCGACATAAGGATTGCCATCAATACAAGAGGCAGTAACGGCAGACAGGGCAGAGGCTGGCGCATGTTGGCCGCGGCAGATTTGTACCCCAACACGTTCGAAGACGCCGTGTTCCATCTAGGCCGCATCTTCGCGGTGACAAGCCAGGGGACTTGTTTCATCTGGTTGCCATCCTACGGTACGGGAGATTACAAACAGAATGCACAAACCATCATTTGCATCCCTAACGGTACTCCATTATTTTGTAGGGACCAGTCATCCCCCGATCAAAATAAGATCACCGATCCTGGATGTGCATTTGCATCCGCGATTTGGTCTAACCTAGAAACCTTGTAGCCGACTTTGGCATATTGGGATCAACTATCTTAGCAGTCGTTACCCATGGTACCACTGATGTGCAACATGGTCACACAATATACCACGATCGAACAGTCACCATCTACCCAGGTATTCCATTTAGTATTATATTTTTTAACCCTCTCGCCCTCTCTTTCATTGTTGTACTACTTACTAGTACTAGTAGGAGTACTTTTTACCTTGGAGGACATGTATAGCTAAGCTAGGCCCTTAAAGACTCACTAGCTGCCACCATTTTTGTTTTCCCATGTCTTACTATCTCATCCATGTAGCCAAGAGTGGCTATATATAATAAGCCGGTTATTTAACTTCCTCTATACCGGAGTAGTACTATTTGCTACACAGTATTACTGACCGCCATATTTGAGCAGAACATTATTATGCATGGACCTTGACTGTGTACATCACCATTTGTCCAGATCTGAGATGCCGTGTGTACCAGATGAACCGCGCCGTGTTTGACCCCCGTGGTGCTATGTGGGTGCCGAGGAACACTCTTGGAGAGCACTCGCTTTTCATTGGGGACAACTACCCCATTGTGAAGCGGATGCCACCTTCCATGCACGACACCGAAGGCCTGCCGTTCATGAAGCATGGTTGTGTCTTCAGTGCGCACCGCCGGATGAACGACATGCTGGGACACGCTATCCCTAATTTATGCCGCTTCAGCTTGGTTGAGTCTCCATCGTGTGGAACCAGACTACAAAGCTGCGACAATGATTCCCGTTGCCCACCGCTACGGATCGTGCCATCCATGAAGAACACCTGGGACTGGAACCTGGAGGAGGACATGTAGCCATCTATAACGTGTAAGTGGGGTATGGTAAATTGTGAATGGTAGCACTGTGAATATATGTAGACTAGTCGTGCACAAATTTATCACATGAATTGGAGATGAACTTGTGTGGCATACTGGAATTTGTCCTTTAGAATTTATTACTAGTAAATGTGTTATGTGTACGTGCAACTTGTGTGGTTGTTGCACAGGCTCCAACACGCTCTTTGAGAAAAAAGGTGGCACAACTTTGGATATAGGTGACATGGCGGCATCATACAGTAGCATCATTCGCTATAGTTGTAGCATACTCCTACTAGGACGACAACTCCTATAAAACCTTGCGCTTGGCTCTTTGCCTCTTCGGGAGGTTCAACAGTTCGTACTCGTGTGAACCTTGCACTTGGCTCTTCGCCTCTTCGGAAGGTCCAACAATGTTGATACTACAGTACAATATGCTTCTGGCAATCTGACACCGATTGAACTGTTGCACGTCCACCGCGAGGGCGAGGGTGAGCGAGAGATAGAGGGATAGGGTGCTAGTCAAAACCCTCTCCTCGTCCTGCGAGCCACTGTGCGCGTGGGCGAGGGAGAGGCGTAGTAAGCAAGCTTCTCCTCGTTCCGCGAGTTGACGGGACACATCAAAGTAGTACTAGTACTAGTCCATACTGCGTCCTTTCCGGTTAATATGGCTTAATTTGAAACGAGAAAAATACACCGGCAGTCAATGTATGTAACAATACGCTCTTTACGGTCACTATATATAGTTTTGCGGTGATTATACGATCACTACACTGGTACGCGTCGGTGCTATACAAACGGTTTTTAACCCCTTTCCGCGACGGCATTTGGAACCGTCGCCAAGTGAGTGTGGGCGATAGGGGGGTCCTTCCCACACGACCCAGAAACCGTCGGGGATATGCCCTCTTGGCACACACGCTCGGCAAAATAAGGTCGTGTGCGACCGGCGAGCGCTCATATACGGAAATACGTACAGTAGAGCTAAAAATACAATAATACAGGCGAAATAGTTTTTGGTCGCAAGTACATCCCACACAGTCAGTCCCCGCTAAACGTTTTCGTTCATATGTACATCCCACATAGTTGCTCCAAGGAAAACGTTTCCGTTCACAGGTACATCACACACAATTTTTCTCGTTAAATCGTTTGTGATAGCGTTGCCATTGCACATGATATTAATAATTTTATCGTTTGCGTTATTGAATGCATCACACACGGTGCGTAGAATAAACAGTGTGGCAAAGGCTGTCCATCACACACAGTTTTTATGTGGTAAACGTTTGTGCAAGGTGGCCTAAACAGTTTTCAAGAGAAAGTCGTGTGTGCAGTGGAGATAGATCGCACACGTAGTGGATCCTAGAAACGTTTCTGATCTCCATGTATATCACAGACGTTTCGCTTTCGCAAACCGTGTGCAGTGCAATCTCTAATTAATCCCTAATTTAAAAATCACATGTTTTGAATTTGAAAGTAGGCAATCACTTATTTCATATCCAACCATGTTTATTACAAATATAGGTTCAACCACGAATCCATAATTCGATGCACAGGTACATATACTGAAGAACTACAGAAGCACCAAGTAAAGAATGATGAACCACAGCTATACTAAAGACTGTAAAGAGAGAGGCGAAAGACATTCTGGTTGTTGGAGAAGGTGAAGCGGAATGCCCATATTGTGCCCTCCTCCATGCGTAATGCGTGCACGACTATAGGCCAACCCCTTGTGATGGCTGCCCATCCATCCTTCACTGTCTTCATTAGGACTTCTCGATGCTCATTGTAGTCTGGATGAAATACTTTAACCTTCATTGCGCGTCCACCAATCATGTACTTTGCGAGGTAATCTTGAGTGAACTGCTTCGGGAACCACTGGGAACGAAAAAGATTCAGACATTTTTGTCTAACAATTCATTATGGGAAGTAAAAAGAGAAGGCTGCAGAGTTTGTAGTTACCATCCTACAACTCACTGTTGTGTTGGATAGAGCATAAACAAATAATTTTCTTGCCACCATTCGTATCTTTTTGCTAATAATCCTTATCAGTTTACTCACTTGATGCTTGTTCATCAATATCTCATTGCCCCATACGCAAAAAGGGTCGATGCGTGGATCCTTGCCAAGGGCATATGTACCTACAAGCAACAAGTCAATATTAGAAGCTAACTAGTGTCTAGGCCTGGATCTATATGCACTACATTATGGAACGGCGGGGGGAGTACAAGCCGAGGGATAAAGCTAACCTCGCGGAAAATGGTGGCCACTCCCATTGTTGTCCTGCATAAGTAGTGGAAAAGCATGATAAGTACAACAATCTTAACATCAACCAAATATAGCAAAGGTAAACAACATCATCTCCAAATGATAGCTTGAATGTGTTGGTTTCAGCATGCTGTTAAAGCAGATATAAAATGGAAGGCAATGTTACCGACAGCAGGCTTAACAGCCATCAAATATTGCAATTCAAACTGGTATTGTTGAAAATGAATAGAACGTAGGTAATGCTTAAACATCACACTGGATAAATGTGTAAAACTGAAATAAAGGGCATGTGTTAACTACACCAGGAATAACTGGAACCAAATATAGCCGTTCAAACTGGTATTGATGTAGTTGAGCGGCACAGTTCCGACTTGCACATAATGAACAACACATTGTGAATGACTGAAATAAACAAGGCATAAATGACCAGTATAACAACCAAATATAGCCATTGAAACTGGACAGAGTCTCACTGCAACCAACCTAACAAGCAAATACAGATAAACATGGCATATGCTTGAAAATGGGACAAATGCTCACTACAACCAACCTAACAAGCAGATAAAGATAAACAAGGCATATTCTTGATAACTGGACAAATGCTAAAAAAAGCAACCTAACAACCAAATACAGATAAACAAGGCATCTGCTTGATAACTGGACAAATGCTAAAAAAAGCAACCTAACAACCAAATACAGATAAACAAGGCATCTGCTTGATAACTGGACAAATGCTCACTGCAACCAAACTAAGAACCAAATACAGATAAATAAGGCATCTGCTCGATAACTGAAAAAATGCTCACTCCAACCAACCTAACAACCAAATACAGATAAACAAGGCATCTACTCACTATAAACAACCAAATATAGCCATTCGTGAAACTAAAGTGGACAGTTCATACTTAAACATCACATAGACCTATTGAACAATACATTTTTGCATAACTGAAATAATTAAACACGGCACAGTTAAAGCACCGCACGGAAAATGCTACTACAGCAAAGGGTACGGGTTGGCAAGCTAGAAAAGGTAAGATTTGGTGATAGAATGTTGCCTCACATTTCATGGACGGGATCCTTCCAGTTGGAAGAGCACAGACCCATGGTGCGCTCTCTAATGTCACAGATGGGCTATTTCACCTTGGAAGAACCTTCGTGGGTGCCCTCCTCGTGGTCGTGGTCGTGGTCGATGAGATCTGACTTGGCAATTGAGGATCCCAAGCCGCCGCCGTAGAACGTGTCCTTCAGAAATGACAAAATGGGCTCGATGGCATATAAACCTCGCAAATCCTTGACCCCTTGGCGGAGGAGATCAGCGGGAGGGCCGTCAAAGAGATCGATGGCGGTTGAACTAGAGGAGTTGGGGATAGACCACTTAACCTGTGACATGGCCCGCGTGAAGCCGTCGGTGTGGACGAGCTTGATGTCGTAGCCAGCTTTCCCGAGATACAGTAATACGCTAGCCCACTGACATGAAGCCTTCGGCATGGCAATGTAGTCAACGTCTTCGCCGGCTTCCACGGCAACGTGTTGCTCCGGGATCGACAGGTCGGGGCGAACGGCGGCCACCTCGCCAACATCCGCTAGAGAGGCCATGATAAACCTCTTCTTGGCCGAACGCTCGTCGGGCTCCCCGGGATACGTGGTCGAGCTTAGGCTGCAACATTCTGGAGCAGGGGATGTGGATCTGGTGGGGAGGGACACCGCAGGCCTCATCTAAAAACTCAGAGGGAGTGGGGCGACGGTATGGGAATCGCTGGGTAACCTGAACTTTATTATCTAAGCTAGGAGGAACAGGCAGACCGACAGGGGTTGGTGGCGACACTGGCAGCCACCGCGAGCTAGGGTTCGGGGGGGAGGGGGCGTGTGGGGGACTGTGGAGGGGGGTTGCTATTTGAGGATACGCCGCGGCTACTGAAAATTTTAGTAATGGTGGGTGGAGATGGTGGTGGACGAGGGAGGTCGACGGTTCAAATGCCTCGTCTACTACAATTTTACTATAAGGTCGGTGCTAGAGGAGTGTGGGCAACGGTTGAAGTACAGCGGCTACTAAAATTTGGGTAAAGGAATTGATGCGGGGCGGGAGTGCCCAAGATCGCGCATGGTCCAATAACAATAAGCGTGTATGATAATAAGGAAAAGTGGCGCGGATCCGTCGATTTTTGCAACGCTCAAGGCGGGTAGTTTGTTTTTTATATTTCTAGCTAGCTGGTTTATCGCACACGGTTCGTCCAAATTTCCAAATAAACTTACCCGCCTTTAGCTTGCACATGTGGTGGTTTTACAGCGCACTTGCATTGCACACGGTTAAGCCAGTACCTCCACCCTTTGCTCGCGCTTGCGCGGTCGTGGTGATTTTAGCGCACTTGAATCGCACACGGTTGAGCCAGTACCTCCACCTTAATTTTCTCGCGCTTGCGCGGTCGTGGTGATTTCAGCGCACTTGCATCGCACACGGTTGAGCCAATACCTCCACCTTAATTTGCTCGCGCTTGCGCAGGCGTGGTGATTCACATCGCACTTGTATCACACACGATTAAGATATTATACCCCGTGTCCGTTGAGGGTCAACAGAGTCTTTGCAGCAAAAAATAACGTTAGAGAAGGTCAAAAGACAGCCACACCAGCATGTGGCCCAAATATATATGAGTGAAAAGGGTGGTCTGTGATGTTCAAAATTCCAATGCACAACTTTGACCGCACGGGCCCACGGTTGGGCGCGTCGTTGAAGATCGATGAGAGGGGCCAGAAGTCAAGAACCACCTGGAAGTGGCCAAATATATGTACGAATATTGGGGATGTTTAAAACTTTAAATACATAATGCATAACTTTGGTGGCACCTGCCTCGCAAACCTGAAAGCACCCTAACAACCACCTAGCTAGGATGCTTGGCCCACCATCTCCCACTTCGTGTCAGTGGGGCGGATGCACGTAATGATCGATACTTTAGTCATAAATGCATGTCACCATGACCTACCATAAGACGGACCAATGAATCTATCGTTTGGTCAAATGACAGTTGTTGTTATCGATAAACCGCTTGGGCCAATAGATTGAACTATCATAAAAATCGCACACGAGGGACCACAAAACCAGCACCTCTTGCATGCGGCCCAAAATGATGTACGTTGGGAAGGGGTGATGTGTGTTTTCAATATAGAATAATGTACAATTTAGATGTGGTGCCTACCTCTCGATATAGACAACAACCATGAAGGCAAGGTAGTTAAGGACGAGATACACAGGGTTTGCTGTAGGTCAAACCCAGCAATCCGAGCATCTGGGAGGGAATCCTGACAACGCATGAGCTCGAGCTTTGGTTGACCGACATTTGATGGTGACGGGCCCTAACAAGAACTAGGAGGAATCCATTCATGGCCAACACATACCCCTCATTATCGGTCAAAGGGATGATATATATACACTCGGGGAGCCCACAAATATGCGTGTCGTCACAAAAAACCACACAAGGGAGACGTGGTCGATCAGAAGACCTCGTATACACTGCATGCGGCCCAAAAATATGTATGGGTACGATGGTGTATGATGTGTTTAAATCCCAAATGCACAACTTCGATGGGCCACCAACTACATTACAAACCGAACACCGTACCCGACTCCAAGGCTGGTTCAATGCGTATGATGTCAGTTTCCCAACTTCGAGGCGGCGACGGCCGGGGGGGGGGGTCGTCCCACGCATGCGCTCAAACTTTATTTTGTCTAGCATGGGACACACACACACACACACATATATATATATACATCTATACACCTATATAGTGTGCGAATAACTTTGAAAGTTGGTCGTTGGATGAAGCCAATCCGACGATACAGAGATGGCAAATCCGAGTACTACTGGCCATTGGATATCATCTACATTCCACCAAATTCTGCCACATGTACAATCTAGAAGACCCCATGGTTGAACTTAAGCATAATGCACAAACCTCAAAACACAAGCACTTCTCCTTTGTTCTCTAGAATCTTCCATATCTTAATTGCCCAAACTTTTTTTTCTAAATGATTACCTTTACAATGCACAATTCCATGAATCTTAAAGTAGATTTTTTATAAAACTAATTGATTTTGGATGAGATGAACTATAAGAATTAAACAAACATCTACATCATGCATATATGGGAGAAGAGGCGGGAAACCGATGAGAGGAGTGGCGAGAAATGGTAGCCTGTTTTGAATGAAAACCTAGTAGAGAAGGAAGCGTGAGCTACACGACGCATGCGCACAGTGCTTACCCATGTACTGCATGTGTTGTCGAAAGGGCTCAGGGTTGTCGTTCGATTTGGGAGCATCCAACGGTGCACACGTACGATCCATGGGATTTGGGTTCTGGCCAGTCAGAACGCACGACTCAGATCGCGCACGCAGTGGGGGGGAGAATATCATACGGAAACCAACATTCGGTGGAAACCGGTGAAAACCACGAGAAAAAGATGTTTTGAAGTTTCAAAAAAAAATTGAAAAAAATGCGGGATGTTAAGAGGATGATGTTTTATTGCCAGACAAAATTTCAAGTTGAAACACATTACGATATGTGAGCTATGAAAAAGACAAAATCAGCGTTGAATAGTGCCGAATAGTAATGTCACTATTCAGGGCTGAATTTGTCTTTTTCATAGCTCACATCTCGTAATGTTTTTCAGCTTGAAATTTTGTGTCGCAATAAAACATCACCTTCTTAACATCCCACATTTTTCAGATTTTTATGAAACTTTAAAATATGGTTTCCACGAAGTTTTCATTGAATATCGGCTTTCGTGAGTGAACCGTGTGCTATTTGAAAACATTTCGTGAGAAGAATCTCAGTTTTTAAATCCCCGTAAATCCAAGACTAAGCCGAAAATCGTGAAACCTGCCATGGTGTCACGACATGGCACTTATATGTCGAGGAATTTTTTTCGTCCATTGTGGCGCAAGTTTTATTACAGGCCTCTTACAAACCGGAGCTTCTCTCAAAGAAGCCTCGTGGTTCCGATAGGGAAATGTGTCCCCCTTGTGGGCAAAACGTAATCACTACCTCTTTTCGCCTTGTATTTTCTTCTATGGGTAACATGGAACGACAGGATATCTGTGCTGAAATTTAAACTTATTCAGGGTTCATTTGGCCTTTTTATACACTAATTGAGTTTCCTAGGCATTTAATGTCCATAATTCAAATCTGACCTACAAATACATGCTCCAGTTCACCAAAATGGCTAGAAAAATTATACATGTTTCCTTGGGTGCATGTTTAGGTCTCATGCCAAGAATGGGAACGAATTACAACCGTACCAGTGTCCTGGCTCGTCCTCAAACATTTCGAATCTCGGTTTTTAAGTCCCCATAAATCCTAAACTCATCAGAAAGTCATCAAAGGTGGCATGGTGTCACGTCTAGGCATTTAATGTCCATAATTCAAATCCGAACTACAAATACATGCTCCAGTGCACCAAAATGGCTAGAAAAAAACGTACATGTTTCCTTGGGGTGCATGTTTAGGTCCCATGGAACGAATGGGAACGAATTCAACCATCTCACTGTCCTGCCTTGGCCACAAACATTGCGAATCTCGGTTTTTAAATCTCTGTAAATCAAAAACTCACCAGGAAATCATGAAACTTGGCATGGTGTCACTACATGGTACATATAATTGTCCAATTTGGGCGGAGCTATATTATAAGCCTTTTACAAACCGGAGCTTGTCGCAACCCTCGTGGTTCCGGTAGGGAAACATGCCCCTCTTGTGGGCGAAACGATAATCGCTGCCTCTTCTCGCCTTGAACTTTGTTTTCTACAGGCAACATAGAATAACTAGAGTGTCGGGCTGAAATTTGAAACTGTTTAGGGTTTGTTTGGCCATTGTATATATATTACTAATTACTAAGTTTTCTATGCATTCAATGTAGTCCATAATTCAAATTTGAACTACAACCACATGCTCTAGTGAAGCAAAATGGGTGGGAAATCGTACATGTGTCATTGGATGCATGTTTAGGTCTCATTTAAGGAATGGGAATGAATGACAAACTTGTCGTCGTCCTGAAACATTGAGAATCTCGGTTTTTAAATCTCAGTAAATCAAAAAGTCACCCAAAAAAAATGAAACTTGGCATGGTTTCATGACATGGCACATATATGTCGTGGTAAAAAAATCGTCCAGTTTGTGAAGAGGCACAGACATTAGTAGCCAACGAAGTCCTTTTTGAAACAAAAAGCTGACACGTTAATATCGCAAGCGGTTGTATTATATTAACCGTGTCGAAATTTAACCATACTCGGTGGCGTGCGTGCAGCTGTTTGATTAGACGGGACGAGCATGAGAAGTCCACCATGGAGGCTCGATGGGACGCGTGCGAGCAGTCCGCCGCGCAGGCTCGACGGGACGCGTGCATCCTGTCCACCTCGCAGGCTCGATGGGACACGTGCGAGCAGCAAGGCCGCCCATGCTCACCGGGAAGCGAGCTCTTTGACCTCCATGCACCAGCCGCCGCCCACCTCGCTCACAACTTCTCCATTAATGGGTTAATTAAAGCACTTGGAAGGAGGGTGTTTGCTTGTGATCCCATGGCAGCATTTGCTTTGTTCGTGTTTTCAACTTGTATTCCGCCCTAATTTAAATTGCCACATTGGGCAACGGATAATACGACCACAAATAAAATGGCAACGGATAATACAACGACAAATTTACAATGGCGCAGGTAATAATTGTCTTACATATTCGGGATAATTTAAAATGCCACATGCGGCAAAGCCCGGAAGACACAGGGGCAAGAGAAGAAGGAAATTGCAGACAACGGTCTGGGTTGCTACTGTCTCTACTCGTCGATGGATCGCCGGGCGGCGAAATCCTCCAGCTCCTTCTTCAATTCCTCATGACTTTGCATGAAAGCAGCCATGGATTCCTCCACCTCCTGCTCGTGCTTGATCCGGAGCTTCCTCAAGCCACCCATCAGTTCCTCGACGACCGCTTTCAGCGTCATCTCCGAGGCACTGCTCTGCTCATGCAGCATCTTCCATCCGGCAGCCTCCTCCTCCTTCTCGGCGACCACTTGAGGAGCTTCGCATTGTCACCCATGGGTTGCTTGACGAGGCCGGTCGCCTTGTCAACCGAGGCATCGCTGATCTTGAGCAGCTTCATCAAGCAGTCGACCAGCTCCTGATGCGTAGTGACGCCAGCGAGAATGTCATCGTCGCCGGCGAAGGACTTCAGGAACGCCGGCTCGTCGTGATGGCCGACGTCGTGAATGTGCTTGTGAGAGCCCTCGCATGCCCGTGAGAGCTCGTTCGAGGGCTCCGCGGCGCGCCGGGACATCTCTGCTGCGGCTGCGGCTTCGCCGCGGGACCTTTCTAGTGCTTCCGCGGCCTTGGTCTTTGCTGCCTGGTTATATGTCCACCCTAAACTCCTCCTACCGGTCATGGCGGAACGACTTGACAAAAAAAACCAGTTTTGTGGGTGATGAGGAGAGGAACTGTGAAGTAATATTTGAGTGGGTAGTTTTTATAGCTCGTTGCTAAGTGTGAACACATATTAGTTTGATAGGTGTGAACAGATTTGCAATTGCTTATTGCATTGTAATCAGCAATGTGATGAGAAACAAGGTCAAAATTTATTGATGGCAGCAGGTTGACCACGTGGTTGCTCGCCATTGAGGCGGCCGCGGCGCGCTCCGCTCTAGCGTCCCTGCGCGCGCTTTGCTCGCCGTTGAGGCAAAGTTACAATGGCAACGGTTTATAATTCTTAATAATTGTCTTACATATTTAGGATAATTTAAAATGCCATATGCGGCAAGGCCCAGAACACTCACGACCTACATATGCATACAATTATAATAAAATATAAGCTAAAAGGCTGAGCTGGCGGCCTTCCGACGATGGCCTTCTCGGACTCCATGATCAGCATAGCACCCTTGCGGCTGTTCACTCCAAGTGTCCCGACCTGCCTCCGCCTACGGAGCTGCTGGCGATGGGAGGCTCTTGGGGCTGCTGGGCCTCTTCCAGAAGAGCTTGATAGTGTGCAATCGCGCGGATGACAACTCCACGGAACCGCTCCATTTCCATGTCTCTGGCCTGGTAGAAAATTCCGTAGATCACCTGCATCCTCAAGATATCATGTTGGTGATGTTCTACTTCGTCGGGGACGTCAACTCCGCCAAGGATGCGCTCGAGCCTGGCCACCACATCATCGGGATCGAGGTTGACACGGCCGCCGCGGGCAATGATGAAGCCGCAGGCTGCCTTTGTCTTGACTGAATCGCAGAGGTACTCTGCCCATTCCTTGCGGGGCATCAGGCTCTCGATGAGCACTAGTGACGGCGGGCCGGGTGGGTCATCGATCATGCCGCCGAGCAGATCTGGATCTTCTGCACAGTGGATAGCAAACTGCTCATCACACCTCCTCTGCAATATGTCGATTGTGCTCCCAAGGACTGTGATGCCGATATCGCTGTCGATGGGCCATGGTGCCTGCACCGACGGATGAAGCTCTTGCTCCCCGACCTGCTCCGACTCGTTCTCCGCGCCGAAGATGTAATGCAGGTAGGCGTCGACGTCGAAGCTTTGGTCGTTGCTTGGCATGCTTGGAATAACTAATGGTAGATGGGTGAGGACTAGATCTTTGCAGAGTGTCGCGGCGGTGCGTTGCCGCCTAGGTTATATGCAGCAAGCCGTTAGCTGGTGGCGGGAAACCGGTGAGGGAACAGGAGTGAATTTTACAATTGACCCATGTGGAGTGCGGGAAGCATTCGCTGGAGCGCGGGAAGACTAAGTGGAGCACACACACAACCCGAATACCGTATCCGGTGCCACGTGTTATTTATCACACAAGTGTTAACATAAGGACATGCATGTGTAACTTACTAATCATCGCACACGAGTACTCGCAGACGCCTCGTGTGCGATACTCCTAGCCACCGCAAGCAACTAGTTTGCATTTTTCAAAGTTTTTTGCACACACAGAATCGCACACGAACTAACTCTATTAACCGTATGTGTTGTAATTTCTCGTCGCAAACAGTTCATCCGAGTCGGTTGTTTTCCACGTATCACACACATCTTATTAAGTCGAACCATTTCCGTTGCGTTCGCTAATCGAAAACAGTTCGTCCGAGTGAACCGTATGCCCTATATCACACACACCTTGATCTGGCTAACCGTTTATGTTGCACTCCCTAATAGCAAACGGTTCATCAGAGCAAACTGTATGCCATATATCGCACACACATTGATATGGCTGCCCGTTTCTGTTGTTCTGCCTCATTGCAAACAGTTCGAACGGGTTAACCGTGTGCCCTGAATCGCACACGCAACTAAAATCTGAACCGTGTTTGATGGCTCCGCCATCGCAAACGTTTTGCACCTTTTTTGACGGTTTTTTACATCCCCGTTTGTGATAAATGCATTGCACACAGTTTCATCAAAGGGTCTCTGATCGTAGTGTCGCGTTAGCAGCATCCTGCAGTAGTGCTAGCTCATCGTAGAGCACCATATTGCACCCTATTGACCGGCCACATAGTCGACGTGGTACTTTGTTGACTGGTTAATTTGTCACCTGGTTTCTGGGTCCCACCTGTCAGTTGGAAGAGCAAAGAAATCAGTTAAACAAAACTTTACGCAGGCGCGACAGGAGTCCAACGCTTGCGCGCGAACCACCCTGGTTGTGTATGTGAGTGCATGCACGTGTACTCCCTCGGTCTTCCAACAAAGAGTGTACATCGGCTAAAAAACAAAGAGTGTACATCTACACTTCCAATGCATTTAGCCTTTAATCTAAATCGATATTGATTGACTAATGCACCAACTTGTGCTCTAGCTATAGGCTACATGTCTATCCTTAATTACAGCATGCAACAACCTTCATTTAATCTTCTTCTCTCAATGGTCGCATGCACACATAAGTCTGCTACTTTTGGGCGTTAATTATGCCCCGGTCAATTTGTAAATCTCTAAATGTACAGTCTTTCATGGACGTAGGGAGTAGATTGAGCACTAGAGCGTGAGCGTGTGTGTTGCATCATGTGCTGTGTGCCGCATGGGTGCGTGAGTGTTGCGTGCGTCCATGTGTATGTGTGAGTGTTGCGTGTGGCATGCATGCATGAGACTTTTACTCCCTCCCATTGACATGTTCATATTTCAAGCTTCCTCTGTTCCCTCCATATGGTGATACTCCCTATGTTCCCAAATACGGAGTAAAAGCCTCCCTTTGTTCCCAAATACGGAGTATTTGTCTTTCTAGAGATTTCAACAAGTGACTATGTACGGAGCAAAATGAGTGAATCTACACTCTAAAATGTGTCTACATACATCTGTATGTTGTATTCCATTTGGATGACTAAAAAGACTATATTTAGGAATGGAGGGAGTAGCAAATAAACATTAAGTTCTCTTGTTTTTCCCTCCTTGGTCATGGTGCACAACAAAAGATGACTTATTCACCTGGATGGAGGGAGTAGATGGTCAAAGTTTGACACAAAATTAATGCATTGGTAAACATAATTTTTTGAGGAAATCGAGTGCTTTAATTGAGTGTTTTTGTAAACTACAAAAATTATTCCACCACTCATCATCTACCTTGGTTGATGAGATTTTTGAATTGAGCCCTATAAACCGGAAAGGAGGTAGTACTAGTACTCCTACATTATTGGCGCCGGGTGCCTGGGCTAATATTTCATCTTGTTGGACAGGATGAGGCTACTTCCAATGCATTGATGCTTACATGGGTTGCTAAGCACATTAAAAACTTTAGAAACTAAAGCTCCCAATGCATAGGTGCTTAACTTGTTGGTGATAAGCATCCTTTATTTAATGATTTTGTAACTAAAGTTCTTCATGCATTGGTGGGATTCTTCCATTTAAGTCTTTTGTCTAGGTTCTCGCGCTTAGTACTGGGGTCACCACACTTATCTCTCTCCTCTTAATTACCTTGCCACATCAGACTTTTTGCCTACATGGCAGCCTTAGCACCTGTACAAGGCGGAGCATTGGGAGGGGCCTGAGCGTACAGGCATAGGGATACTGTAGATAGGAAGTCTTCGCGGTCCATTATTCCCCATCTCGGTCAGAGAGAACTATTCAACTAGTCTTCACAGTGAAGTGACAATACACGCTGCAGCAGATGGGACACCTAATTAATAAGCTGAACCAGCGTGTTGGTGTTACTAAATCAGCCTTACCCGGTACTGCCATCGTGTTTGCTAGTGGAGCATGCTTCCGCAAATACGACTACGCACCTCTCTCCTCCATTAACTGACATATGAGCCCTCTTGAGGTAGACCCACATGTCATCGGCGTAACTATTTACACTCCGAAGGACGGTATATCCTCGTAGTAGTGCTAGTAGAATTGAGATTTAATGCACTTCCTTCCCCGTCTTTCACTCTTCTTCCTCCTCTCTTCCCCATCGTCGGCCGCACACCATTTCCCCCCGCTCACTGCTCGCCCGCCCGTGCCATCTTCCTTGGTAGCTCATGCGTACCATATTCCACCGCTCACTGCTCGACCACACACGCCATCTTCTTCACTCGCCCGCCCGAATCCACTTCCCCGCTGGCTCGCAGGCACCGAAAACCCCAGTCACTCAGCGCCCTAAAAAAACCTATGGCAGAACCGACTGACATGCAGAGCCGTGATTGGAATTCCCTCCCCGATGTTCTCTTCGAGCAGATCTGTAATCGTATGGACCTGCTCAGCATCGTCCGTCTGGCCGCATGCTCGGTGTCTTTGTACCGTCTACTGTCTCCCAACCGGCTGGCTCTTTTCAAGACACCATCTTTGCTGATGCCCGATCCTCGCAGGTGGCCCAGACACCGACTTGACGATCCTACGGAGGTTTCTGTGGTGCCCCTCGACATGCTACCACTACCCGTCCACCTGTCCTTCATGCGCGGCCACTACTGGGCGGGCATGAAGGCCAACTGGATTGTCCTCATCCACCAATCCGGTAGTCCGTGGCGTCTCGTGGATATCTACACCCAGCGAGAGATCACCCTTCCATCGTTGGATACCACCGCCACCGAGCCTCGCGGCCTGCCGGACACTCTTGCCTACTACGCACGAGACGCGTCCAGCTTTTGGCTCGACCTCTGTTTGCTGAAGGTTGTAATCTGCGAAGTGCCCACACCATCAGAAGACTACATGGATTACAAGCTCATTGCCGTGTTCAACATGGGATTAGTCTATCTGGAATCCGGTCGCCATACATGGTTATGGCTCATCGTCAATCCTCTTCAGCCAACATTTCTGTCTGATGCTATAGTGCACGATGGCATCGTTTACGCGGTTGACGCACAAATTGGCTGCCTATACTGGTGGAATCTATCGTCGTGTAATTGTTCTATCTCATCTCATCTTTACCTTATGAATACGACTGCATGTTCATTGTTACAAATTTAGAATATATAGTATGTCTATAACCACATCATTGCTATATGTTCCTCTCATTTCCTAGATTTTTATGACCACACATGTTATTGTTTTTTTTACTGGAACACACATGTTATTGTTAGAGTTGATATGAGAACAATTGGCATCTAATGATTGTTAGAATAGATATTATGAGTATAACCTCATGATTGCTATATGTTACTCTCATTTTCCAAGATTTTTATAACAACGCATGTTATTGCTTAGAGTTGATAGGAGAACAGTAGTAAGTGCTATGGTAGAATATGAGTAGGCCCTGTCATATCTGTTTTCCTCTCACTGTTACATGATGTTTGAACCATGATATATTGCTAGAATATGAAAGCCATTGGCTTATTTTTTCAACTTGGGGTATGATTATGACCACGGCATTGCAATTCTCTGTCTATGATATGTGTCACTGTTATGATAATCTTAATTCCACACATACTCTGAACATGATTGTTTATTTTTTTCCTTTTGGTCTCCAATTTGAATTGTTGCAGCAGACGCAAATGCGCTGGCCTTCATGATTCCAGGACCTGGAATCATACTAGGCGATGGGTGGTGGTTTATCGCTCGTTCAGCTAACGGCGGTCATTTGATGCTCATTTGCATGTAACAAATTGACCAAACCATTACATCAAACCACATGCAGTACAATGCCTGGGGCGTACATGACATTGATGGCTATGGTTGCTTCGTGTTCGAGAAAGATCCCAGCTCCGTTGGGCCAGGCGTATTCAACTGGAGGCGGGTTTACAGCCTTAGCAACCACTCCATGTTCCTCGGGCTCAATTATCCGATCATCCAACCAATCATCGATCATATCACCGGCGATGATTACCGTGCTATGCAACTTCCATTCATCGGGGGAACTGTGTTTACATATCATACCATGGGTTTCATGAATCACCATATCCAGAGATTCGTCGACACAACTTGTTGCCAGATAATCTTCAGTGTGTGAAAGGCATCAAGCTTCCATGCGATGGATGGCTTTTGCAAACCCGACATGCGGCGATGTGGTTCATGCCAACAGCAAATATGCACAACTTGATTCGTACTAATATCTAGACTGAGACATGTATCCTGCTGCTATAGCATGACCCTCTTTTGTTGGATATTATGTACTGTTGTTAGTTTGAAGCACTCCTCTGGTTTGAAGGATAGATACCTTTCTGGGATCAAGTGCATCCTAACTCACCTGCGTAGGATGTACTGATATATATATATATATATATATATATATATATATATATATATATATATATATATTAGGCTTCAAGTGCGTACTTGTTGGTGAAAGTGTTGTCTAATGGGAATTATATTCTGTATTACTCATGTAGCCTACAAAGTCTGTCGCACAGCCTTGTAACTTCTTACTCCATTTCTAAATTTGTACTAGTACTCTATACCGTATATTGCACTACTCGTACTACCTCCCTCCTGGTTTATTGGTCCCCCTCGTAATTTATGTCAAATTTTGACCATAAATTTCACTAACTAAATGTTAATGCATGTCACAAAAAATTATATCGTTTTATTCGTCATAGTTTCCAATGGAATAATTTTCGGTGACATGCATTGACATTTTGTTAGTTAAACCTATGGTTAAAATGTAACACTAAATACGACTAGTAAGTACTCGTACAGTAACAGTACTAGTATACATCGGTCAAATTATTCATCATGTCCTCACATTGAATTGACGTGACAACACGCTGCGTGTGAGGTGACACAAGAATCCCCGTGGCGTGTTCGGGTATTGTGGACTTCAGATTTGGAGTACTACCACTTACTGGTAAGGTACATGTGCATTGCACATATGAGATTTGGTAACCAAATTATGAATAAATACCACACTATAGCATGTAAGCTTTGAGTCATATATGCATGATGTAGATGTTCATTTTATTATTATAGTTCATCTCATCCAAAATCAATTAGTTTTATAAAAAATATATATATTAAGATTCATGGAATTATGCATTGTAAAGCATAAAATAAAAACAAAAAGTGACAATTCATTTAGAAAAAAAAGTTTGGGCAATTAAGATATGGAAGATTCTAGAACAAAGGATAAGTGCTTGTGTTTTGAGGTTTGTGCATTATGCTTATGTTCAACCATGGAGTCTTCTAGATTGTACATGTGGCAGAATCTGGTGGAATGTAGATGATATCCAATGGCCGGTGGTGCTTGGATTTGCCATCTCTGTACCGTCAGATTGGCTTCATCCAACGACCAACTTTCAAAGTTATTCGCACACTATATAGGGGTATAGATCTGTTGAAATCTTTCATCATTCACTTAAAACAGTCGATTGATCATACATTGAGTACCATATAACTGGAATTAACTGATGCAACTCCAAGAAGGATTGGCCGGTGCTGCCGGCTGGCGTCAAGTTCGATCCCACGGATCAGGAGCTGATCGAGCACCTTGAGGCCAAAGTGAGTGCTGACAGCGCGAGATCTCACCCTCTCATCGATTTTTTCATACCAACCATCGACAATGAGCACGGCATATGCTACCCCCATCCTGAGAAACTTCCAGGTAAGACACTGATCGGCCATCTACTTGAACAAACATATTCCTTTGTTTATAGCTCTATTTTTCTTTTTAGACGCAGACCTAGTGAAGCAAGTACAATTTGACAGTTAATAAAATGTAAAACAAGTGACTGCGACATGCCAAAGATGTTATGAAAATGCCAACTACGTACACTAAAACCTGTATTCAACAATACTGCGGGTATCACACTGAGTGGCCTAAGCAAGCATTTCTTCCAGCGCAATTCCAGGGCGTTCAAAAGGGGCACATGGACGCGTCGCAAGATACAGTCGGAGTACGACATGCACGCGATGTGGCACAAGACTGGCAATACATTGCCGGTGATGGTCAATGGCCGGCAGACGGGCAGCAAAAAGGTTCTCGTGCTACACACCAACAAGAACTTCGACCATTCCCGCAAAAAAAACTTCGACCAGGAGAGGACCAACTGGGTGATGCACCAGTACCACCATAGGGACCTGGAGCAAGAGAAGGAGCGGGAGATGGTCCTCTGCAAGATTTTCTACCAAACGAACACTAGGGCCAGGACTAAAAAGATTATAAGTTAGTTTGGTATTGGTACTTGTACTACCTTGTCATCCGCAAGTTGGTATTGTTGTTAACGATCTTTCGGTATGAACTTGGCATTTGCTTCCAACCATAATGCCGAGGGTCGACGTGGATATAAAGCTGAATCATTTGTTTCAAAACAAATTTTCAGGCACTTGATTTTTATTTGATGGGTAGCATAAGCACCTGCCGTTCGAATTCCCAGTTCTCCAAATTTTTCGAAACAAGTGCATGCACTTATTATGACAATGAAAAAACAATATACCTGATGCATCCCAGTTATCAGTGTGTACTTGCAGAATTCTCTCGTTTATTGAGCAGGTATATTGTTTTTTTCAGGTCGAGCAAGTTTCAACTGGGATGTAGACTGCCCAGGCTTGGTTTTGTTTTTAACAGGCCCAGCCCATGACGACAACAGGGCACAAAGATCTAGCAGTAGGTATCTACTGGCCTCTGGCCCACCAGCGTTAGTTATATTTTGTCTTACAACATCCGCAGGCAGTTTTTTTACTGAATCAAACACACAACCCAGTTCTATTTTCCTCTTGAAACGCCATGTCCTACTTCTGTTTTCTAATATCTACCTATAGTTTTACTAGTTCATATACACGTATTATTATATTGAAAATACATAAAGTTCCCTTTTCATATTTACATCCTTATTTTTGTTGTTGTTTTCCCTCCCAGCGCTGTTTTTTTATCACTGGTTTCCCCTTAAACCAACTCAATTGTCCCACGTCTTGTTTGCTTACAAAAACAAAATGATTTTTGGCAAATCAATAAGTTCTCAAAAAATGTTTATCATTTCGGGATTACAACAGTTCGGACTCCACCGAAATATGCAAAATAAGGTTGAACTTTTTGGCCGTGGTCCTGGGCAGAAACTGGGCTGTAATAAATTACTTAAGAATTAGCAAATGGGCTGCAAATTATTAAAAAATAGCAAATGGGCTCTATGTTCTCTGCCACAGATTTGGAGGCTGACTTGTGGGCCTACTAAGTTCATGCGTACACAAGGTTTCTCAAAAAAAGAAACTTAGTCAACAATCGACTCTACCAGCTCAGACTGTTAGATGTCAATCTAACGGCAATCGTGCTTCTTCAGTCTCTGATCTTCCTGCTCCAGCCGCCCAAACCAGCGCCGGCGGAACCGCCTGCTCCCGCCTCCCGTGGCCGGCTGTCCTTCCGGGAAGGCCTCACGGCCCCACCATACTCGCATCCCTGGCCTAGCTATCCCTCTACTCACCCACACCTCCTGTTATTTTTCGGCGACGGCAGCCGAACCAGCCAACCCTCATACTCCCCACCGTGTGGGCAGCCACTGCCTTGTCTTCCCTGGCTCCATGTCATTCCCTTCGTAGGCCTCACCGTCGTCCACCGCCCTAGTGCTCTCGGTGCAGCGTGGTCAACATGGTCAACGAACGACATCCATCGGAAGTGGACTGCACGTGGAGAGGCTGACAGTTGGGTCCACGGCCGTAGCACAAGGAAATGCCTCCTTATTACGCGCAAAATAATGATTCCTCCACCTGACATCTGGGACCAACCAAAAAGGCCTCTCTATTACACGAAAAAAAATGTTCCCGCCGCCGACAGCTCGGACCCACCAGCCATATCTTCGCACGCAAGGAAGTGCTTCCTTATTACGCACAAAAAAATGAATACTCCCCCTGCTAGCTGGGACCCACCATATGGGAGGCTGACTTGTGGGCCTACTAAGTTGACGCGGACGGAGGGCTTTGTCAACTTAGTCAATATGAACGATTCTAGCTCAAGTGACCGTACGATGTCCATCCAACGGCCGTAGTGCTTCTTCAACCTCTGGTCTTCTTGCTCTAGCCGCCCAAACCAGCGCCGGTTGTGCCGCATGCTCCTGCCTCCCGTGGCCGGCTGTGATGCCGCGGAGGACTCACCGCCCCCTACAACTCCCACCGCTGGCCAGGCCATCCCTCTACTCACCCACACCCCCTGTTATTCTGCGGCGACGACAGCCTCACACCGCAGTCGAACCAGTGAACCCTTGTACTCCTCTCCCCGTGGGCATCCACTACCGCGTCTTCCCCGGCTCTGCGTCGTCCCCTTCCTAGGCCTCGCCGTCGTCCACCGCCGTGGTGCTCTCGGCGCGGCGTGGTCAATATGGTCAAGGAACGACTTCCATCGGAATAGTACTGTATGTGGAGAGGCTGACAGCTGGGTCCACGGCCGCAGCAAGGAAGTGCATCCTTATTATGCGGAAAATAATGATTCCTCCACCTGACAGCAGGGACCCACCGGACGGGCCACCGTATTTCGCGAAAAAAAGTTCCCCCCTGACTGCTAGGACCCACCAGCTACATCTTCGCACGCAAGGAAGTGCGTCCATATTACAGGCAAAAAAATGATCGCCCCTAACTGCTGGGACCCACCAACTACATCTTCGCACGCAAGGAAGTGCCTGATAGTCGGGACCCACCTGGTCAAAGCGTACGTAGCGTGGTCATTCTGGTCGCGAACGTGTATGTACATACTGGACGATCGGTCTGTCTGCAGGCTGCAGCGATGAACCGTGGCCGTGTAAGGAAGGGCACATGTCATAGTATCGGTGTGCACGTGTCATAGTAGAGGCGCGCACATAGCATGTACACGTATGTACAGCGGCCAGGGTGCAAGAAAGTAAATACGGCCACGTACGTACATACGGGCGGGGTCTCGAACGCCTACTCGCGCATACGTATGGCCAGGGCTCGTGTATATGGCTGGGTCGGAACGGAGAAACTGCGTCGTCGTCGTGTTCATGGGGAGGCAACGGAATGCATCGCGTTCATCGAGAGGCAACGGAATGTGTGCTGTTCCTCGGGAGCCAACCGACTTGGATGGAACATCCAATGGAAACGAGGCCTGGCGTATCGCAGAACAGAGGAAACGGCCTTGTGTTCAACCGGCCATGGTCGAAACGGGATCATGTTCATCGGGGGGGGTCTGGCGTACCGCAAAACAGAGGAAACGGACCTCCTATGATCGAAACAGGGTCCTTTTGATCAGGAGGGGTGTGGCGTACCGCAAAACGGAGGAAACGGACTTGTGTTGGAGCTCTACGGTCGAAACGGGGGTCCTGTTCATCAGGAGGGGTGTGGCGTACCGCAAAATGGGACTCCACGGGATACTGTTCATCTCCATCATCGACCTCCTCCACGGGCTACTGTTCATCCACCGTCGACCTCCTCCAGCCTCCACCTGCGACTGTTCATCCACGGGCTCCTGTTCATCCAGCCTCCACCGCGCGCTCCTCCACCGGCTATTGTTCAACCAGCCCTCTCTGTGGGGTCCTGTTCAACCACCCCTCCACGGGCTACTGTTCATCCGGCCCTCCACCGACTACTGTTCAACCAGCCCTCCACGGGGTCGTCCTGTTCATCCAGCCCTCCACGGGGTACTGTTCATCCACCCCCCAACCGGCTCAATCGGGGTCCTATTCATACAACGGCAATGGCCTCTACTACCACGGGGTCCTGTTCATCCAACCCCCCACCGGGAACTGTTCATCCAACCCCCCCCTCCCCCAACAATGCTCACTGTTCATCCAGGGAAGGAGGCAGCAGGGTTCGATCGGCTTCAGTTAGCAGTAGTAGTGAAGGAATCACTTGGGTTCAGTTAACAGCAAGGGATCGATTGATCGCTCGGGTTCAGTAACGCGTAGCCTGCAGTGCAATCGCTCGGGTTCAGTTAGAGCGCAACGCCTTGCACACACGTGCGTACGTACAAGAGGAACGCGCATCGCTCGGCCCCCGACCACCCACCGTAACCGGGAACTCCCCCGATATTTTCCTCGCCCTCGCTTCTACCATGGTTTTTTTCCGTCATGGACGGCCCAAAGAATGTCATGCAGCTGCGTCTCCGGCCCGCCCAGGACGAAAAGCCCATTTTTTGTCATGATGTTTTGTCATAGAAGTAGGAGCCCACCACATCTATGATGATATCGGGTTTTGTCACAATTATCATCATAGAAGTGTCATAAGCATGACAGAAAAAAAAATCGTTTGGCCCAAAATGTGACGGATGTGTCTTTTTTTTTGTAGTGCTTGGTGGGGAGCGACGCGGAGGATCCCGCGCCGAGCCCCTAGTCCAGCCCTTGGCCCGAAAGTGGGGACTCGGCCCTTTTCACCGGGGGTGGAGGCGAAACGACGTAGGGCAAGCCCCTTCCAGAGGGGCCCACCCCCTCCGCCGATCGGGCCGAAGAGTCCCCTGTAGAGCCCTCCATGGACGAAGCCATATAAGAAGCCGCGCGGTCATCGCGTCAGAGGATGGGGTACATGGCCCGGCAGTATCTGCTGCCAGGGGAACCGAGATCCCTGCTGGGCAGACTCCTCCAGGTACCCTACTTACGTCTTCTTTCCTTTCTTGCCCTGATCACTCCTCCTTATTTTCCCTTTTATCTAAGACTTCCGTTTCTTTGCCGCTTTCTGGTCTTCTTATCCGCAGATCCCCAAGCCGAAGAGCCAGAACTGTTGGAGGTGGTGGCTGATATCGGAAGGGCCGCTGCGGATGAAGCTGCTGAGATTGTTGCCGCAGAGGGGCAGGACCTTGCTGCCGGGAATGCACAGGGCTCCTTGGCGGTGGTGGATCACTCTTCGAAGGACGCCCCAGCAGAGGAAGTGGTCGTCGAGGTAAAAATTCCCCTCCAGACCATGAATCCACCCCCCCTCCTCTGGGATCGTCGCTGAGACTCTGCCATCCTCCTCAAACACACTGGCCATGGTGTTATTGCCGCCTGGAACTGGAGCTCCCGGCCTATCTCTAACGACGGGCGCGGAGCTCGACGAAGAGCTTCAACGCCTCCTGGCGCCGCTGTACCAGGAAGTTGGGAGGCCGACGACTCAGTCGTCGTCGCGATGGACTTGTCTTTCATGGTATCCATGGCGACATGCCTGAAGGAGATGCAGGCTGGGCACAACCAGAAGTGGCAGGCGCTCAAAGAGCGACGCGAGTCCGCCAGCAAGGTGGACCAGAAGCTGAGGTATAAATGCCTGGAGTTGTGCGAGTGGCATGACAAGCTGTTCCAGGTTCTCTTGAGGTAGCAAGAGACGCTCCTGATGATGAGGGAGGATGTCATGGCCCGCGAGGCACGCCTGGCGGACCGCAAGGCATCCCTGGACGCCAGAGAGCAAGAGATCTCCCTCCACGAGGAGAAGCTCGAAGCCACTCTCCGTGCCAAGGACGACAATCTGGAAGCTCTTGTACACCACTGTACCAAGGAACTGGAAGACAAGCATGGTGCTGCCCTTGCTGCTGACTCTGCCACTCAACTGAAGAAGCTTACTGATGATCTGGCTACCGTGTCCAATGCCAAGACTGACCTCGACCAGCAGGTGGCTAAGCTAGCAGAAGATCTTGCCGGGAGTGTTAAGGAGGTGAAGGCCCTCAAAGAAGAAGTACGGAAGGCGGAGACCTTCTTGGCTGACATGCAGTCGCAGCTCTCTTCCAAGACCCAGAGCCTTGATACTGCCAATGGCACCATTACAGACATGAAGGCCAGGATCAGCACCCTGGAGGAGGATCTGGACACTTCCCAGCGCCTCCAAAAAGATGTAGAGGACAAGTTGAAGAATCAGACCGAGCAGGTCGACCTCTGGATCAAGAGCCCGATCGATATCGCTGAGTGTCTTGGTGCCCACGCTGTGGTGATGGGTATGGATGGCCCAACTTTCTCGGTCAACAAACACGAGGTTCCGAGCGCCAAGATGGGAGTCTTCTTCAATGAGTTGATCAAGAAGTTGAAGGTGCATGAGGAGGGGAGGGTCGAGCGTTTCGCAACCGAGTCCCGTAAGCTTGCCCGCGATGCCCTCTTCATGGTCTTGAGTAATAAATCATGCCGCCATGTAGACCTTGACCTTGACGACAGATTCAAGAAGTCGCCAGCGGGCGTCGATGTTGCTGCTGCCAAGGAGAAAGCTGCTCCCCGGGCCGACAGGGTCCTTCATGTCTGAATGGCTTCATTTAGTTATCAGGCTAATTATCGGGCCACTGTTGCTCCTGCGTTGCCCTGTAATGAAATATGACGTATACTTTGTGTTTAGTCACTCTATCTCTAGTGTTTGCGCGGCACTGATATTCTCGGCTGGATTCTTAAAGGCATGTTTATCCCTTTGAGCTCTGTATGTTTGTGTTCATACGATCGATCCCTATGTCTGCTCTGGATGTCTGCCGGTATCATATTGCCGCGATTGTCGTAAGGGTCTGGCCCTTAACATTCATCTTGGCATGGATGTGTCCCGGCAGGCTTTTCCTAGGTAGCTCTCGACGCAGCCTCTCGACCTGCGAGCATGGCTCGGGACAGGACGATGGTGCAATCGAAGAAACTAGCCAAGGTTCCATCACATGAGGGCTTTCACGATACGAACACTCACTAGAGTTAAGGGATAAACAACTGCAAAAAAACCCCAAAATGTATCAACAAGAAGTGATAAGGTAGACTTAGCTTTCGTTTTAAGATCCTTCCTTCTCTGCCTGGCCGCGCGCACTCGGCGCGCTTGCGACGCCCGGTGGAGCGGGAGTCTATCGGGCAGCTCACTACGGATTCGTACCAGCGCATCACTCAGGATTTCCTGAAAATAGGGTAAATACTAGACCGAGTATCGTGTGGTAGTCATCGACATCGGCGATGCCAGGGCCAATACGACTCAATCGTTGTTGAAGGGAGGGAACGGGAAAGAGAGATCTCACGCTCGCACGGCCCGCCTCCTTTTCCCGAATGACGCTTGAATGGCGGGCGCATCGCTTGGGTCGCCGAGAGGAGCATATCGCCACCAGCGATGATCTTCGCCATAGCCGTGGCTACGGCGAGGTGTGGAGACGAACAATGAGGCGTGGGGATGGCCCCGCTTAGTTTCCGTATCTTCATGGGTGCCGCAAATGCCAGAGGCTTCGAGCAGGCTACCACGGATAGAGCGCGCTGCACACGCCTTCAGGTTTGCGCAAGCGAGCCCCCTACCTAGCGCGCCAAAGATGTCATGGGAAACCACAACCACCTATGGAACCAGAGGGCCCCCTTGCTGGTTTGGAAGGGGGCATCGCGTTGCACAAAGAGCAGACGAGCGTGGGGCATCACAGCAGAGATCACACATGCAGTTTTACCCAGGTTCGGGCCGCCGCGAGGCGTAAAACCCTACTCCTGCTTTGGTGGATTGATGGTGGAAGAGTGGTGGTGGAGCGTAGTACACTTGCCCGGTAGGGGCAGTAGTGGCTACGCGCGTACAGGCGTGTTGGTTGCCCAACCTTCTAACCCCTTTCTACGGTTGCCATGGGCCTCCTTTTATAGATTAAGGGGTTACCACAATGGCAAAGTAGTCATTATGCACTGATAAGATAGCAAATAGTGCTATCATACCTAACTTGGCAGGCTGACAGGGTGCATTAAATGCACCGCTTAATGTCACGTCATTGGTTGCCCGGCAAGCCTTGCCGGGCTATTTTGCCAGCTTCACACCTGCTCGCTTGACACGTTGCAGGACGGTTGTCGTTCTGGGGCATCTTTTGTAGAGAGAAACAGCCATGTGGCGAATGGCTGCCACTAAGCCACTTTGCGGCTTGACACCGCACTGATGGACGACGCGAGTCGTGGTGGAGTAGTTGGATGAGGTGGTTTTGCCCTCGTGAGTCCCGGCAAGCCTTGCCGGGATGTCTTGGGCGCCTTCTTCTGGGGATGGCCCCGCCCCTGCCGAGCTCGCCTTCCCAACAATGGAGGCTTTTCTCCTGGTGGTATCTTGCTTCTCTTGCTCGATCTTGGTCCTCTTGATCTATATGTTGATCCTTCGAAGCTCTTCGTCTCTTGTGTTCTGGCTTGGCCTTGGCTTGTCCGTGCACGAGTCAGGGGAAAATATAAACCGCTCTCTGTTTTCCCCGACATAAGCCCCCGGGCCTGAGCCACACGTGTCGCGTGGCACGTTGGTTTAGGCCCTAAACAGTGCGCAGACACGTGGCAGGAGAGGGCTGCTCACGCTGGTTTGCCATGTCGACTAGTCAATCCAACATCCACTTCGTGCAATTACTATGCGTCGTGGGGTCCTGGGACTGTTGTAGTTAAGGTAAAATGGTAACTTTCTGAAGCGTCGCGCTCTGTTCCACACTTCTCCCCTTCAGAGCAGGGAAAGGCGGAGCGGCACGGTTCACCTGTCTCTTGCCTTGCTCTCCCATCTTCTTCCCTTGTAAGTCAAACGACGGTTCCTCCTCTCACTCTCCCGCTCGCCGCCACCCTTCCCATTGAATCCCTTCTCCATTCGCATCGCCGCCGCGGAAATGGGGAAGAAACCTGCAGAGAAAGGAAAGCAGACGGCTGCGGCAAAGGACGTAGCTGCCAAGGGGAGCAAGAGGGTAGCGGAGCTGAACAAGAAATCGAGGGGAGATTTCGTCTTCCTCCCATCGACTTTGAGCGGCCCAGTCCTCCAGGCAAGGTATGGATACCTGTGGGGGAGCCTGTCCCGAAAAAGCACGGAGCGCCCAAAGTTTTTGCGGAGTGGAAGGAAGATCCACCGAACTCATATCGATTCTTTTGCGCTTACTCTATTTGCGGCCTCTGTCCCCCCTTCTCCGCATTCTTTGAGGCGATCATGACCATCTATGGATTTCACCTCCTTGATTTCACGCCAAATGCAATGGCGACCATGATTTTTGCACATTTGTGTGAGAATTTTGCCAGAATCAACCCCAATGTGGATCTGTTCCGGCATTATTTCATTCCGCCGGTGGAGAACAAGGGTCACCGCTCCGGAAACATTAGCTAGATGCCACGGGTGGCGAGGAAGATCTGGGATTATATCCTTGGGAAGCAGCGTGAGAGGTGGGATGAGTGGAGAGGGGATTGGTGTTGTATTCAAGATGAAGAAGCCCCTGAATTTGTGACGCGCGGAAGGAATGTGTTGAGTGCGGCAAGGAATGGAGCGTTAAAGGTCTTACTGAAGATAAGCTACGCCCAGCAATCAACAGGATCACCTATTTGAAGGCTGCCGGGCTAACCGTTGAGCATGTGGGGGGCGATTTTCTTCTCCGCCGTATCTCGCCGCTGCAGGAGAGGGACGGAATGGCCTGGTTGTATGGCGATGTTGCTGATAGGATAAGGTTGCTCCCGGGGTTTGCCAACAACTTGTCAGTCTGTGGCCATGCCTGGCTGTGTGATCAATTGTATGGCCGCTTTGAGCTGTTCAAGCTCCCGGCAACCGTTATCCTCGTGAACATTAATTCTGCCCGGGATTAGATACTGAAGTGGATGCTGGAATGCAATGCTCATGGAGTGGCAGGTGATTGGCGACTGCCTTCTCTTGATGAAGAGCTCCAGTGTTCAAACACCCTGGTGGGGATGGCCACCAAGGCTGAAACTAGGATGTACAAACGCACCTCCTCTGTGGATTCAGCGTATATCTTGAGGAGGGTCGAGGACGACAAGGTTGCCCGCCTTGCAGAGATGGAGAGGGACGCAAAGACCAGAAGGGGCAAGGGAAAAGACGAGGACGAGAGCTCTTCTCATGGTGGTAGTGAAATGCAAGCCATAGAAGGAGCTGCCGAGGAAGAGCTTGCCGGGGATAACCACGGCCACCTATGGGACCAGAGGGCCCCTTGCTGGTTTGCCAGGGGGCGTTGCATTGCACAAAGAGCAGACGAGCGTGGGGCAGCACAATAGATTTCACACAGGCAATTTTACCCAGGTCCGGCCGCCGCAAGGCGTAAAATCCTACTCCTCCTTTGGTGGATTGATGGTGGAAGAGTGGTGGTGGAGCATAGTACACTTGCCCGGCAGGGGCGGCAGTGCCTACGCATGTACGGGCGTGTTGGTTGCCCAACCTTCTAACCCCTTCTACGGTTTCCATGGCCCTCTTTTTATAGATTAAGGGGTTACCACAATGGCAAAGTAGTCATTATGCAATGATAAGATAGCAAACAGTGCTATCATACCTAACTCGGCAGGCTGACAGGGTGCATTAAATGCACCACTTAACGTCACGTCATTGGTTGCCCGGCAAGCCTTGCCGGGCTATTTTGCCAGCTTCACACCTGATTTCTTGACACGTCGCAGGACGGGTGTCGTTCTGGGGCATCTTTTGTAGAGAGAAACTGCCATGTGGCGAATGTCTACCACTAAGTCACTTTGCGGCTTGACACCGCACTGATGGACGATGCAGGTCATGGTGGAGTAGTTGGATGAGGTGGTTTTTCCGTCGGGAGTCCCGGCAAGCCCTGCCGGGATGTCTTGGGCTCCTTCTTCTCGGGATGGTCCCGCCCCTGCCCGGCAAGGGAGGCTTTTCTCCTGGTGGTATCTTACTTCTCTTGCTCGATCTTGGTCCTCTTGATCTGTATGTTGATCCTTCTCCTGGTGGTATCTTACTTCTCTTGCTCGATCTTGGTCCTCTTGATCTATATGTTGATCCTTCAAAGCTCTTGGTCTCTTGTGTTCTGGCCCGGCCTTGGTGTCCGTGCAAGAGTCAGGGAAAAATATATACCCCTGTCTGTTTTCCCCGACAGATGTAGGCTTTTACCTCGTTGTGAGGAGTCGAACCTAGTTAAATCCTTTGTGACCTTTGTCCTGTTCAACCCCTTCAAGCTAAGCTACGTTGCGATGGCTCCACACCTAACTCCTTTCCCTAGGGCATCTGTCGTGACAAAACTACAGCAGTTGCCGCCCACCATGGGGCCAGAGCATGGTGGTTTCGAGTTCTTGAAGGGCAATTTCTCAGCGATCGAAGGGTACACCATGGGCCGGATGACCAAGAGTAGCCAAGGCAAGATCTACATTGACGATGTTGGCTGGGGCCCCGAGGCCAACTCAATCGAGTACGGGTACCGGGTCCCCTTTGGCGGAATCCACGTCTTCATCAGCAAAATCGGTGAATTAGAGCCTGAGCCGGACGCCTGCACCAACCTCATCGAGACGGCTCAGCGCGTGCAACCTGCTAGGGATCAGCCCAGCCGGAAGCATGTCTTTGTTGGCTTTGTTCACGCAGCAGATCTTGAGGAAGGGTCTACATCTGGCGGAGAGACGACCATCTATTCAGGTGATGAGTCCTCAACTGGAGAAACCGAATCAATCTATCAGCTTCAAGATGGCGAGCTTGGGGGCTATTCCGACGGTGACAATATTCTGGATCCCTATGAGCCACCAAGCAGGGCTGCTGTTTTTATGGCTGGTAAGCAGTTGATGCTAAACTCGTCAACGGCCACGGCTATGACATCTGGCTCAACTATTGATGCGACAGCCGGGGCGAGCGGTTCTGTACGGCCGCCGACTCAAGTCTTATCTGAGCTCTTGGATTCTTTGGTAACTCTATTAGCTGCAGAGGTAACTCCGGCAAATCAGGCACAACATAATGCAGAAGTTGCGAAGGTACGAGACGAGGTGGCCAAGGCCCGAGAGGAGTTTGATGTGGAGAACACTAGAATGGCAACTGAGCGGGCTTCATTGGAGGCCGAGTCACAGTGAATAAGAGTAGAAGCTTTTCGTCTGAGTTTGGACCAGAACGCGTCCAATGTTGTTCTTCGAAGGAGGCATTACAGACGTTTGCCTTCACAGTTTGAGGGACGGAATCTTTTTAACACGCTTGGGGGGGAACGAGTAACCCGCCCAGATTAACCTAGGCTGCTGAGGCACCAGGAACCGAAGCGGTGGTGCAGGCTCGTGTGCTAGACCCGCCCCGTTGGGATCAGACCCCTCCAGCGGGTTCCAACACCCTCTGGACATTATTCTAACCCGGTGGACAACATGATAGCAGCGGCCACACGGCTGGCGGCTATCCCAATCGAAGGCGAGTCTCCAGTTGCGATAGAGACCCGGAATGATGTGGAGCTTCTTCAAACGGTTGTGGCACAGCATGCGGCTTATTCATACAGTCGCGAGTGTGTTCACTCAACTCCCCGCCCAAGTCAAAGTTATAGCCGGCGCATTGAGTCGCCGGTGGTTTCCAGCAGTGAGCGGCATCGTAACCCGCCTCGTAATGATGACCCACCACGCGGGCCTAACCCGGCCCGAGCCATAGGCCAAACAATGCTTAGGCCCTTGTGGATCAGGCTAGAGCCCGTCGTGAGGCAGAATTGGCGGCTTAATTTGGGGCTCATCATCAATTCCCAGTAAACCCTTCGGTGTCACATTGAAGCTGGGACGACTTCCAGGATAGTTGGTGTGCCGTGTCTAGTGCCGGCTCTACGCAATGAGCGTCTACCCAAGGATTTTAAGGGTCCCCGTAAGGTTCCTAATTACACAGCTGATCTTCTGCCTGAGGCTTGGATTAAGAGCTATGAGCTGGCTATGGAGATGTTAGATGTTAATGATGCGGTATGTGCCAAGTACTTCACCATGATGTTGGATGGACTAGCTCGAACCTGGTTGAAAGGGTTACCTGCCAATTCTGTCAATTCATGGGCTGAGTTGAAGGCACGCTTCATTTAGAAATTTTAAGGAACATGTAAGCCGCCTCTGTCGATTATTGATCTGGACAACTGTGTGCAGCGAGAGGATGAGTCGGCCCACCATTGGGTTCGCCAGGTTTCAGCTACTATCCACTCATCGGACAGCATTGAGGAGGCTCTGCTGTTGTGATTTTGGAGAAGAATTATCACTTCGCACCTCTCAAGTAGAAGCTGGGGCGGCTTAAGCGTCACTGCAATGACATGGGAGAGCTCATGGCAGCTCTCATCAAGTATGCTGACTCAAACAACACTAAGGACCCCGAATCTGATGATGAAAAATCCAACAAGGGGAAGAAGAGTGGTAAATGTAAGGGTCAGCAGCAGAATGTGACAGGGCATAATGGTCATAACCAGGGTAACGGTGGTAAGCGCAAACAAACCGATGGCGCATGAAATTTTGTGGCTAATACCAATGTTCAGCATAAAAATCAGTGTCGTAAGGGTAAGTCACAATTTGGAGGACCGAAATTTAACCTTGAGGCAATGCTTAATGACCCTTGCCCAAAGCATAGTCTGCCCGGTCAGCCGTCAACTCACGCTTGGAAGGACTGTTTTATCATGAAGGAATACAAGAATTCTAACTTCAACCAGAATCATGGCAACAATGATGGCCCACCCGGCGGGTCAGGATCCGGCTCATAGGGGCCCGGTTTCGGTGGTGGCGGCTCAAACTCTGGGTATCAAGGACAAGGCAAACAGGGTGGTTATAGCCAACAATCTGGTCAAGGTAACCAGCAGCATCAGTCAGGATACCAGAGCAATCCAAAGCAGCTTAGCAGTGGTCAATATCATGTTTTCACCACAAGTCTCTGCAAGTGAGATCAGAAGGTCCATAAACGCGCGGTCAGTGCGATTGAGCTGGCGGCACCTCAATATTTGTGATGGTCAGAGCATCCAATCACATGGAGTAGAGAGGATCACGCGCCCCTGGTTGAGAATCCGGGTCAACTAGCGTTGGTGGTAGCCCCTCGGGTTGGGGGTTATAAATTCACTAAAGTGCTCACGGACGGTGGCAGTAGCATCAATATCCTTTATTATGATACTTTCCGCAGGATGAATTTAACTAATAAGGAGCTCAAACCGTCATCTACGGTTTTTCACGGTGTGGTGCCTGGTAATCGGCATACCCAGTTGGGAAGATTGCTTTGGAAGTGGCCTCTGGCGATGACTATGATTTCAGAGCAGAGACGTTGTGGTTTGAAGTGGTTAAAATCAAGAGCCCTTATCATGCTTTGTTTGGGTGGCCGGCTTATGCCAGGTTTATGGCGCGGCCTTGTTATGTTTTTTTACAGCTTAAAATTCCAGGGCGTAAGGGCATGATTACAGTCCATGGTGATCAAAGAATTGCCTTGGAATGTGAGGAAGGATATGCTGCATATGCTGAGTCGGCTTGTGCCACGAAGGAGCTCAAATTTTATAAAGATAATGTTGGCCCGGCTAACATGTCCCCTTTGAAGAAGCCGACCACTGAGCAAGACTCTTTGTTGAAGTTTAAGTCGACTGATGATACTAAGCAAGTTGACTTTTTCCCTGGCGACTCATCTCAGCAGTTCACCATCAGTGCTAACATTGATCCGAAATAGGAAGGCGCGCTCATCGAGTTCATCCGTGAGAATCAGGACATCTTTGCATGGAAACCGTCAGACATGCCAGGTGTACCGAGAGAATTCGCTGAGCACACTCTTAATATTGATCCTAAGTTTAAACCAGTGAAATAGTTCCTTCACCGTTTTAATGAAGAGCGACGTAAGGCTATTGGATAAGTGGTGGCCTGGCTCTTGGTGGCCGGGTTCATCGTTGAAGTTTTTCACCCTGAGTGGTTGGCCAACCCTGTGCTAGTGCTTAAGAAAAATGGCACCTAGCGTATGTGTGTGGATTATACAGATCTCAATAAGGCTTGTCCAGCTGATCCATTTGCTCTTCCTCGTATTGATCAGATTATAGATGCCACGGCGGGTTGTGAGCGTTTGTGCTTCCTAGATGCTTATTCTGGTTATCATCAGATTAAGATGGCAGTTCAAGACCAAGAGAGGACGGCTTTTATAACACCTTTTGGGGTTTTCTGCTATGTTTCTATGCCTTTTGGGCTCAAGAGTGCATAGGCGACTTATCAGCGTTGTGTCTAGAATTGTTTTCATCGCCAGATTGGACACATTATTCATGCTTATGTGCATGATATTGTTGTCAAGTCTAGAAAGAAGGAGGCTCTGTTGGAGGATTTGAAGGAGACCTTTGATAATCTTCGGGTCTACAAAATGATGCTTAACCCGGCCAAGTGTTTTTTTGGTGTGCCTGCAAGAAAGCTCTTGGGTTTTTTGGTCTCGAAAAGGGGTATCGAGGCTAACCCGAAGAAGATTAAAGCTATCACTTCATTGGCTAAGCCGGCGTGTGTCAATGATGTCCAACGCTTGGCGGGTCGTATTGCGGCCTTAAGCCAGTTCATAAGCCGTCTGGGTGAGAAGGTCATTCCGTTGTACTAGATGATCAAGAAAACAGATCAATTTGTCTGGAGTAATTCTACCAATGAGGCGTTTGAGGCACTCGAAAAACAGTTAGCTGAGCCGCCCGTCCTTGCGGCTCCCATTGAGAAAGATCCCTTGCTCTTATATGTGGCGGCTAACAGTAGGGTTGTCACTGTGGCGATTGTGGTTGAGCGCAAGGAGAAGGGTAAGGAGTACCTGGTCTAGAGGCCGGCTTATTATGTCAGTGAGGTGTTAATTTTGTCTAAACAACGATACCCACATTGGCAGAAACTGGTATATGGGGTGTTCATGGCCAGTCGTAAGATGAAGCATTATTTTCTTGGCCTCCTATTACTATGGTCAGTTCTGCTCCTTTGGGGGATATTATTCCGAACAGAGAGGCTACAGGTCGAGTGGCTAAGTGGGCCATTGAGCTCGGTCCCCATGGTTTGAAGTATGTGCCATGGACAGCTATTAAGTCTCAGGCTCTTGTGGATTTCATCAATGACTGGACGGAGTTGCAGATGCCTGCGGAGAAGCCTGATAACACATATTGGACTATTCACTTACATGGGTCCAGGCAATTAGAAGGATCGGGGGCTGGAGTTACTTTGACTTCCCCACGAGGTGACAAATTTTGTTATGTTTTAAGGTTGATGTTTCCTTGTACTAACAACGCAGCTGAATATGAGGCTTTACTCCATGACCTTCGAATGGCAAAAGATATAAATTTAAGATGGGTCAGGTGTTTTGGCGACTCAGATCTAATGGCTCGGCAAGTTTTAGGTACTTGGGATTCCAAGTATCCGCTCATGGCGGCTTATCGTCAGGCGGTTGATAATATTGCTGGTCACTTCAAGGGTTATCAGGTGGAGAATCTTGATCGAAGGAAGAATGAGGTGGCTGATGCTTTGAACCAGCTTGGGTCTCAACGTAAGCCGGTACCCCCCATTGTGTTTCTTGATGTATTGCATAATTCTTCAATCAAGTTACCATCAGAAGAGGATCTTGCTATTCCTGACCCGGAGGCACAGTTTTTAAATCTCAGTAAATCAAAAAGTCACCCAAAAAACATGAAACTTGGAATGGTTTCATGACATGGCACATATATGTCGTGGTAAAAAAATCGTCCAGTTTGCGAAGAGGCACAGACATTAGTAGCCAACGAAGTCCTTTTTGAAACAAAAAGCTGACACGTTAATATCGCAAGCGGTTGTATTATATTAACCGTGTCAAAATTTAACCATACTCGGTGGCGTGCGTGCAGCTGTTTGATTAGACGGGACGAGCGTGAGAAGTCCACCGTGGAGGCTCGATGGGACGCGTGCGAGCAGTCCGCCGCACAGGCTCGACGGGACGCGTGCATCCTGTCCACCTCGCAGGCTCGATGGGACACATGCGAGCAGCGAGGCCGCCCATGCTCACCGGGAAGCGAGCTCTTTGACCTCCATGCACCAGCCGCCGCCCACCTCGCTCACAACTTCTCCATTAATGGGTTAATTAAAGCACTTGGAAGGAGGGTGTTTGCTTGTGATCCCATGGCAGCATTTGCTTTGTTCATGTTTTCAACTCGTATTCCGCCCTAATTTAAATTGCCACATTGGGCAACGGATAATACGACCACAAATAAAATGGCAACGGATAATACGACGACAAATTTACAATGGCGCAGGTAATAATTGTCTTACATATTCGGGATAATTTAAAATGCCACATGCGGCAAAGCCCGGAAGACACAGGGGCAAGAGAAGAAGGAAATTGCAGACAACGGTCTGGGTTGCTACTGTCTCTACTCGTCGATGGATCGCCGGGCGGCGAAATCCTCCAGCTCCTTCAATTCCTCATGACTTTGCATGAAAGCAGCCATGGATTCCTCCACCTCCTGCTCGTGCTTGATCCGGAGCTTCCTCAAGCCACCCATCAGTTCCTCGACGACCGCTTTCAGCGTCATCTCCGAGGCACTGCTCTGCTCATGCAGCATCTTCCATCCGGCAGCCTCCTCCTCCTTCTCGGCGACCACTTGAGGAGCTTCGCGTTGTCACCCATGGGTTGCTCGACGAGGCCGGTCGCCTTGTCAACCGAGGCATCGCTGATCTTGAGCAGCTTCATCAAGCAGTCGACCAGCTCCTGATGCGTAGTGACGCCAGCGAGAATGTCATCGTCGCGGGCGAAAGGACTTCAGGAACGCCGGCTCGTCGTGATGGCCGACGTCGCGAATGCGTTTGTGAGAGCCCTCGCGTGCCCGTGAGAGCTCGTTCGAGGGCTCCGCGGCGCGCCGGGACATCTCTGTTGCGGCTGCGGCTTCGCCGCGGGACCTTTCTAGTGCTTCCGCGGCCTTGGTCTTTGCTGCCTGGTTATATGTCCACCCTAAACTCCTCCTACCGGTCATGGCGGAACGACTTGACAAAAAAAACCAGTTT
This sequence comes from Triticum aestivum, assembly GCF_018294505.1. Taxonomy (NCBI): domain Eukaryota; kingdom Viridiplantae; phylum Streptophyta; class Magnoliopsida; order Poales; family Poaceae; genus Triticum; species Triticum aestivum. Next base: position 330,513,870 of record NC_057802.1, on the reverse strand, counting down.
TGTGGGTGATGAGGAGAGGAACTGTGAAGTAATATTTGAGTGGGTAGTTTTTATAGCTCGTTGCTAAGTGTGAACACATATTAGTTTGATAGGTGTGAACAGATTTGCAATTGCTTATTGCATTGTAATCAACAATGTGATGAGAAACAAGGTCAAAATTTATTGATGGCAGCAGGTTGACCACGTGGTTGCTCGCCATTGAGGCGGCCGCGGCGCGCTCCGCTCTAGCGTCCCTGCGCGCGCTTTGCTCGCCGTTGAGGCAAAGTTACAATGGCAACGGATTATAATTCTTAATAATTGTCTTACATATTTAGGATAATTTAAAATGCCATATGCGGCAAGGCCCAGAACACTCACGACCTACATATGCATACAATTATAATAAAATATAAGCTAAAAGGCTGAGCTGGCGGCGTTCCGACGATGGCCTTCTCGGACTCCATGATCAGCATAGCACCCTTGCGGCTGTTCACTCCAAGTGTCCCGACCTGCCTCCGCCTACGGAGCTGCTGGCGATGGGAGGCTCTTGGGGCTGCTGGGCCTCTTCCAGAAGAGCTTGATAGTGTGCAATCGCGCGGATGACAACTCCACGGAACCGCTCCATTTCCATGTCTCTGGCCTGGTAGAAAATTCCGTCGATCACCTGCATCCTCAAGATATCATGTTGGTGATGTTCTACTTCGTCGGGGACGTCAACTCCGCCAAGGATGCGCTCGAGCCTGGCCACCACATCATCGGGATCGAGGTTGACACGGCCGCCGCGGGTAATGATGAAGCCGCAGGCTGCCTTTGTCTTGACTGAATCGCAGAGGTACTCTGCCCATTCCTTGCGGGGCATCAGGCTCTCGATGAGCACTGGTGACGGCGGGCCGGGTGGGTCGTCGATCATGCCGCCGAGCAGCTCTGGATCTTCTGCACAGTGGATGGCAAACTGCTCATCACACCTCCTCTGCAATATGCCGATTGTGCTCCCAAGGACTGTGATGCCAATATCGCTGTCGATGGGCCATGGTGCCTGCACCGACCGATGAAGCTCTTGCTCCCCGACCTGCTCCGACTCGTTCTCCGCGCTGAAGATGTAACGCAGGTAGGCGTCGACGTCGAAGCTTTGGTCGTTGCTTGGCATGCTTGGAATAACTAATGGTAGATGGGTGAGGACTAGATCTTCGCAGAGTGTCGCGGCGGTGCGTTGCCGCCTAGGTTATATGCAGCAAGCCGTTAGCTGGTGGCGGGAAACCGGTGAGGGAATAGGAGTGGATTTTACAATTGACCCATGTGGAGCGCGGGAAGCATTCGCTGGAGCGTGGGAAGACTAAGTGGAGCACACACACAACCCGAATACCGTATCCGGTGCCACGTGTTATTTATCACACAAGTGTTAACATAAGGACATGCATGTGTAACTTACTAATCATCGCACACGAGTACTCGCAGACGCCTCGTGTGCGATACTCCTAGCCACCGCAAGAAACTAGTTTGCATTTTTCAAAGTTTTTTGCACACACAGAATCGCACACGAACTAACTGTATTAACCGTTTGTGTTTTAATTTCTCGTCGCAAACAGTTCATCCGAGTCGGTTGTTTTCCACGTATCACACACATCTTATTAAGTTGAACCATTTCCGTTGCGTTCGCTAATCGAAAACAGTTCGTCCGAGTGAACCGTATGCCCTATATCACACACACCTTGATCTGGCTAACCGTTTATGTTGCACTCCCTAATAGCAAACGGTTCATCAGAGCAAACTGTATGCCATATATCGCACACACATTGATATGGCTGCCCGTTTCTGTTGTTCTGCCTCATTGCAAACAGTTCGAACGGGTTAACCGTGTGCCCTGAATCGCACACGCAACTAAAATCTGAACCGTGTTTGATGGCTCCGCCATCGCAAACGTTTTGCACCTTTTTTGACGGGTTTTTTACATCCCCGTTTGTGATTAATGCATCGCACACAGTTTCATCAAAGGGTCTCTGATCGTAGTGTCGCGTTAGCAGCATCCTGTAGTAGTGCTAGCTCATCGTAGAGCACCGTATTGCACCCTACTGACCGGCCACATAGTCGACGTGGTACTTTGTTGACTGGTTAATTTGTCACCTGGTTTCTGGGTCCCACCTGTCAGTTGGAAGAGCAAAGAAATCAGTTAAACAAAACTTTACGCAGGCGCGACAGGAGTCCAACGCTTGCGCGCGAACCACCCTGGTTGTGTATGTGAGTGCATGCACGTGTACTCCCTCGGTCTTCCAACAAAGAGTGTACATCGGCTAAAAAACAAAGAGTGTACATCTACACTTCCAATGCATTTAGCCTTTAATCTAAATCGATATTGATTGACTAATGCACCAACTTGTGCTCTAGCTATAGGCTACATGTCTATCCTTAATTACAGCATGCAACAACCTTCATTTAATCTTCTTCTCTCAATGGTCGCATGCACACATAAGTCTGCTACTTTTGGGCGTTAATTATGCCCCGGTCAATGTGTAAATCTCTAAATGTACAGTCTTTCATGGACGTAGGGAGTAGATTGAGCACTAGAGCGTGTGTGTTGCATCATGTGATGTGTGCCGCATGGGTGCGTGAGTGTTGCGTGCGTCCATGTGTATGTGTGAGTGTTGCGTGTGGCATGCATGCATGAGACTTTTACTCCCTCCCATTGACATGTTCATATTTCAAGCTTCCTCTGTTCCCTCCATATGGTGATACTCCCTATGTTCCCAAATACGGAGTAAAAGCCTCCCTTTGTTCCCAAATACGGAGTTTTGTCTTTCTAGAGATTTCAACAAGTGACTATGTACGGAGCAAAATGAGTGAATCTACACTCTAAAATGTGTCTACATACATCTGTATGTTGTATTCCATTTGGATGACTAAAAAGACTATATTTAGGAATGGAGGGAGTAGCAAATAAACATTAAGTTCTCTTGTTTTTCCCTCCTTGGTCATGGTGCACAACAAAAGATGACTTATTCACCTGGATGGAGGGAGTAGATGGTCAAAGTTTGACACAAAATTAATGCATTGGTAAACATAATTTTTTGAGGAAATCGAGTGCATTAATTGAGTGTTTTTGCAAACTACAAAAATTATTCCACCACTCATCATCTACCTTGGTTGATGAGATTTTTGAATTGAGCCCTATAAACCGGAAAGGAGGTAGTACTAGTACTCCTACATTATTGGCGCCGGGTGCCTTGGCTAATGTTTCATCTTGTTGGACAGGATGAGGCTACTTCCAATGCATTGATGCTTACATGGGTTGCTAAGCACATTAAAAACTTTAGAAACTAAAGCTCCCAATGCATAGGTGCTTAACTTGTTGGATAAGCATCCTTTATTTAATGATTTTGTAACTAAAGTTCTTCATGCATTGGTGGGATTCTTCCATTTAAGTCTTTTGTCTAGGTTCTCGCGCTTAGTACTGGGGTCACCACACTTATCTCTCTCCTCTTAATTACCTTGCCACATCAGACTTTTTGCCTACATGGCAGCCTTAGCACCTGTACAAGGCGGAGCATTGGGAGGGGCCTGAGCGTACAGGCATAGGGATACTGTAGATAGGAAGTCTTCGCGATCCATTATTCCCCATCTCGGTCCGAGAGAACTATTCAACTAGTCTTCACAGTGAAGTGACAATACACGCTGCAGCAGATGGGACACCTAATTAATAAGCTGAACCAGCGTGTTGGTGTTAATAAATCAGCCTTACCCGATACTGCCATCGTGTTTGCTAGTGGAGCATGCTTCCGCAAATACGACTACGCACCTCTCTCCTCCATTAACTGACATATGAGCCCTCTTGAGGTAGACCCACATGTCATCGGCGTAACTATTTACACTCCGAAGGACGGTATATCCTCGTAGTAGTGCTAGTAGAATTGAGATTTAATGCACTTCCTTCCCCGTCTTTCACTCTTCTTCCTCCTCTCTTCCCCATCGTCGGCCGCACACCATTTCCCCCCGCTCACTGCTCGCCCGCCCGTGCCATCTTCCTTGGTAGCTCGTGCGTACCATTTTCCCCCGCTCACTGCTCGACCACACACGCCATCTTCTTCACTCGCCCGCCCGACTCCACTTCCCCGCTGGCTCGCAGGCACCGAAAACCCCAGTCACTCAGCGCCCTAAAAAACCTATGGCAGAACCGACTGACACGCATTGCCGCGATTGGAATTCCCTCCCCGATGTTCTCTTCGAGTAGATCTGTAATCGTATGGACCTGCTCAGCATCGTCCATCTGGCCGCATGCTCGGTGTCTTTGTACCGTCTACTCGTCTCCCAACCGGCTGGCTCTTTTCAAGACACCATCTTTGCTGATGCCCGATCCTCGCAGGTGGCCCAGACACCGACTTGACGATCCTACGGAGGTTTCCGTGGTGCCCCTCGACATGCTACCACTACCTGTCCACCAGTCCTTCATGCGCGGCCACTACTGGGCGGGCATGAAGGCCAACTGGATTGTCCTCATCCACCAATCCGGTAGTCCGTGGCGTCTCGTGGATATCTACACCCAGCGAGAGATCACCCTTCCATCGTTGGATACCACCGCCACCGAGCCTCGCGGCCTGCCGGACACTCTTGCCTACTACGCACGAGACGCGTCCAGCTTTTGGCTCGACCTCTGTTTGCTGAAGGTTGTAATCTGCGAAGTGCGCACACCATCAGAAGACTACATGGATTACAAGCTCATTGCCGTGTTCAACATGGGATTAGTCTATCTGGAATCCGGTCGCCATACATGGTTATGGCTCATCGTCAATCCTCTTCAGCCAACATTTCTGTCTGATGCTATAGTGCACGATGGCATCGTTTACGCGGTTGACGCACAAATTGGCTGCCTATACTGGTGGAATCTATCGTCGTGTAATTGTTCTATCTCATCTCATCTTTACCTTATGAATACGACTGCATGTTCATTGTTACAAATTTAGAATATATAGTATGTCTATAACCACATCATTGCTATATGTTCCTCTCATTTCCTAGATTTTTATGACCACACATGTTATTGTTTTTTTTACTGGAACACACATGTTATTGTTAGAGTTGATATGAGAACAATTGGCATCTAATGATTGTTAGAATAGATATTATGAGTATAACCTCATGATTGCTATATGTTACTCTCATTTTCCAAGATTTTTATAACAACGCATGTTATTGCTTAGAGTTGATAGGAGAACAGTAGTAAGTGCTATGGTAGAATATGAGTAGGCCCTGTCATATCTGTTTTCCTCTCACTGTTACATGATGTTTGAACCATGATATATTGCTAGAATATGAAAGCCATTGGCTTATTTTTTTTAACTTGGGGTATGATTATGACCACGGCATTGCAATTCTCTGTCTATGATATGTGTCGCTGTTATGATAATCTTAATTCCACACATACTCTGAACATGATTGTTTATTTTTTTTCCTTTTGATCTCCAATTTGAATTGTTGCAGCAGACGCAAATGCGCTGGCCTTCATGATTCCAGGACCTGGAATCATACTAGGCGATGGGTGGTGGTTTATCGCTCGTTCAGCTGACGGCGGTCATTTGATGCTCATTTGCATGTAACAAATTGACCAAACCATTACATCAAACCACATGCAGTACAATGCCTGGGGCGTACGTGACATTGATGGCTATGGTTGCTTCGTGTTCGAGAAAGATCCCAGCTCCGTTGGGCCAGGCGTATTCAACTGGAGGCGGGTTTACAGCCTTAGCAACCACTCCATGTTCCTCGGGCTCAATTATCCGATCATCCAACCAATCATCGATCATATCACCGGCGATGATTACCGTGCTATGCAACTTCCATTCATCGGGGGAACTGTGTTTACATATCATACCATGGGTTTCATGAATCACCATATCCAGAGATTCGTCGACACAACTTGTTGCCAGATAATCTTCAATGTGTGAAAGGCATCAAGCTTCCATGCGATGGATGGCTTTTGCAAACCCGACATGCGGCGATGTGGTTCATGCCAACAGCAAATATGCACAACTTGATTCGTACTAATATCTAGACTGAGACATGTATCCTGCTGCTATAGCATGACCCTCTTTTGTTGGATATTATGTACTGTTGTTAGTTTGAAGCACTCCTTTGGTTTGAAGGATAGATACCTTTCTGGGATCAAGTGCATCCTAACTCACCTGCGTAGGATGTACTGATATATATATATATATATATATATATATATATATATATTAGGCTTCAAGTGCGTACTTGTTGGTGAAAGTGTTGTCTAATGGGAATTATATTTTGTATTACTCATGTAGCCTACAAAGTCTGTCGCACAGCCTTGTAACTTCTTACTCCATTTCTAAATTTGTACTAGTACTCTATACCGTATATTGCACTACTCGTACTACCTCCCTCCTGGTTTATTGGCCCCCCTCGTAATTTATGTCAAATTTTGACCATAAATTTCACTAACTAAATGTTAATGCATGTCACAAAAAATTATATCGTTTTATTCGTCATAGTTTCCAATGGAATAATTTTCGGTGACATGCATTGACATTTTGTTAGTTAAACCTATGGTTAAAATGTGACACTAAATACGACTAGTAAGTACTCGTACAGTAACAGTACTAGTATACATCGGTCAAATTATTCATCATGTCCTCAAATTGAATTGACGTGACAACACGCTGCGTGTGAGGTGACACAAGAATCCCCGTGGCGTGTTCGGGTATTGTGGACTTCAGATTTGGAGTACTACCACTTACTGGTAAGGTACATGTGCATTGCACGCATGAGATTTGGTAACCAAATTATGAATAAATACCACACTATAGCATGTAAGCTTTGAGTCATATATGCATGATGTAGATGTTCATTTTATTATTATAGTTCATCTCATCCAAAATCAATTAGTTTTATAAAAAATATATATATTAAGATTCATGGAATTATGCATTGTAAAGCATAAAATAAAAACAAAAAGTGACAATTCATTTAGAAAAAAAAGTTTGGGCAATTAAGATATGGAAGATTCTAGAACAAAGGAGAAGTGCTTGTGTTTTGAGGTTTGTGCATTATGCTTATGTTCAACCATGGAGTCTTCTAGATTGTACATGTGGCAGAATCTGGTGGAATGTAGATGATATCCAACGGCCGGTGGTGCTTGGATTTGCCATCTCTGTACCGTCAGATTGGCTTCATCCAACGACCAACTTTCAAAGTTATTCGCACACTATATAGGGGTATAGATCTGTTGAAATCTTTCATCATTCACTTAAAACAGTCGATTGATCATACATTGAGTACCATATAACTGGAATTAACTGATGCAACTCCAAGAAGGATTGGCCGGTGCTGCCGGCTGGCGTCAAGTTCGATCCCACAGATCAGGAGCTGATCGAGCACCTTGAGGCCAAAGTGAGTGCTGACAGCGCGAGATCTCACCCTCTCATCGATTTTTTCATACCAACCATCGACAATGAGCACGGCATATGCTACCCCCATCCTGAGAAACTTCCAGGTAAGACACTGATCGGCCATCTACTTGCACAAACATATTCCTTTGTTTATAGCTCTATTTTTCTTTTTAGACGCAGACCTAGTGAAGCAATTACAATTTGACAGTTAATAAAAAGTAAAACAAGTGACTGCGACATGCCAAAGATGTTATGAAAATGCCAACTACGTACACTAAAACCTGTATTCGACAATACTGCAGGTATCACACTGAGTGGCCTAAGCAAGCATTTCTTCTAGCACAATTCCAGGGCGTTCAAAAGGGGCACATGGATGCGTCGCAAGATACAGTCGGAGTACGGCATGCTCGCGATGTGGCACAAGACTGGCAATACATTGCCGGTGATGATCAATGGCCGGCAGACGGGCAGCAAAAAGGTTCTCGTGCTACACACCAACAAGAACTTCGACCATTCCCGCAAAAAAAACTTCGACCAGCAGAGGACCAACTGGGTGATGCACCAGTACCACCATAGGGACCTGGAGCAAGAGAAGGAGCGGGAGATGGTCCTCTGCAAGATTTTCTACCAAACGAACACTAGGGCCAGGACTAAAAAGATTATAAGTTAGTTTGGTATTGGTACTTGTACTACCTTGTCATCCGCAAGTTGGTATTGTTGTTAACGATCTTTCGGTATGAACTTGGCATTTGCTTCCAACCATCATGCCGAGGGTCGACGTGGATATAAAGCTGAATCATTTGTTTCGAAACGAATTTTCAGGCACTTGATTTTTATTTGATGGGTAGCATAAGCACCTGCCGTTCGAATTCCCAGTTCTCCAAATTTTTCGAAACAAGTGCATGCACTTATTATGACAATTAAAAAACAATATACCTGATGCATCCCAGTTATCAGTGTGTACTTGCAGAATTCTCTCGTTTATTGAGCAGGTATATTGTTTTTTTCAGGTCGAGCAAGTTTCAACTGGGATGTAGACTGCCCAGGCTTGGTTTTGTTTTTAACAGGCCCAGCCCATGACGACAACAGGGCACAAAGATCTAGCAGTAGGTATCTACTGGCCTCTGGCCCGCCAGCGTTAGTTATATTTTGTCTTACAACATCCGCAGGCATTTTTTTACTGAATCAAACACACAACCCAGTTCTATTTTCCTCTTGAAACGCCATGTCCTACTTCTGTTTTCTAATCTCTACCTATAGTTTTACTAGTTCATATACACGTATTATTATATTGAAAATACATAAAGTTCCCTTTTCATATTTACATCCTTATTTTTGTTGTTGTTTTCCCTCCCAGCGCTATTTTTTTATCACTGGTTTTCCCTTAAACCAACTCAATTGTCCCACGTCTTGTTTGCTTACAAAAACAAAATGATTTTTGGCAAATCAATAAGTTCTCAAAAAATGTTTATCATTTCGGGATTACAACAGTTCGGACTCCACCGAAATATGCAAAATAAGGTTGAACTTTTTGGCCGTGGTCCTGGGCAGAAAATGGGCTGTAATAAATTACTTAAGAATTAGCAAATGGGCTGCAAATTATTAAAAAAATAGCAAATGGTCTCTATGTTCTCTGCCACAGATTTGGAGGCTGACTTGTGGGCCTACTAAGTTCATGCGTACACAAGGTTTCTCAAAAAAAGAAACTTAGTCAACAATCGACTCTACCAGCTCAGACTGTTAGATGTCAATCTAACGGCAATCGTGCTTCTTCAGTCTCTGATATTCCTGCTCCAGCCGCCCAAACCAGCGCCGGCGGAACCGCCTGCTCCCGCCTCCCGTGGCCGGCTGTGCTGCCGGGAAGGCCTCACGGCCCCACCATACTCGCATCCCTGGCCTAGCTATCCCTCTACTCACCCACACCTCCTGTTATTTTTCGGCGACGGCAGCCGAACCAGCCAACCCTCATACTCCCCACCATGTGGGCAGCCACAGCCTTGTCTTCCCCGGCTCCATGTCATTCCCTTCGTAGGCCTCACCGTCGTCCACCGCCCTAGTGCTCTCGGCGCAGCGTGGTCAACATGGTCAACGAACGACATCCATCGGAAGTGGACTGCACGTGGAGAGGCTGACAGTTGGGTCCACGGCCGCACACAAGGAAATGCCTCCTTATTACGCGCAAAATAATGATTCCTCCACCTGACATCTGGGACCAACCAAAAAGGCCTCTCTATTTCACGAAAAAAAATGTTCCCGCCGCCGACAGCTCGGACCCACCAGCTATATCTTCGCACGCAAGGAGGTGCTTCCTTATTACGCACAAAAAAATGAATACTCCCCCTGCTAGCTGGGACCCACCATATGGGAGGCTGACTTGTGGGCCTACTAAGTTGACGCGGACGGAGGGCTTTGTCAACTTAGTCAATATGAACGATTCTAGCTCAAGTGACCGTACGATGTCCATCCAACGGCCGTAGTGCTTCTTCAACCTCTGGTCTTCTTGCTCTAGCCGCCCAAACCAGCGTCGGTTGTGCCGCGTGCTCCTGCCTCCCATGGCCGGCTGTGATGCCGCGGAGGCCTCACCGCCCCTACAACTCCCACCGCTGGCCAGGCCATCCCTCTACTCACCCACACCCCCTGTTATTCTGCGGCGACGACAGCCTCACACCGCAGTCGAACCAGTGAACCCTCGTACTCCTCTCCGCGTGGGCATCCACTACCGCGTCTTCCCCGGCTCTGCGTCGTCCCCTTCCTAGGCCTCGCCGTCGTCCACCGCCCTGGTGCTCTCGGCGCGGCGTGGTCAATATGGTCAAGGAACGACTTCCATCGGAATAGTACTATATGTGGAGAGGCTGACAGCTGGGTCCACGGCCGCAGCAAGGAAGTGCCTCCTTATTACGCGGAAAATAATGATTCCTCCACCTGACAGCGGGGACCCACCGGATGGGCCACCGTATTTCGCGAAAAAAAGTTCCCCCCTGACTGCTAGGACCCACCAGCTACATCTTCGCACGCAAGGACGTGCGTCCATATTACGGGCAAAAAAAAATGATCGCCCCTAACTGTTGGGACCCACCAGCTACATCTTCGCACGCAAGGAAGTGCCTGATAGTCGGGACCCACCTGGTCAAAGCGTACGTAGCATGGTCATTCTGGTCGCGAACGTGTATGTACATACTGGACGATCGGTCTGTCTGCAGGCTGCAGCGATGAACCGTGGCCGTGTAAGGAAGGGCTCATGTCATAGTATCGGTGTGCACGTGTCATAGTAGAGGCGCGCACATAGCATGTACACGTATGTACAGCGGCCAGGGTGCAAGAAAGTAAATACGGCCATGTACGTACATACGGGCGGGGTCTCGAACGCCTACTCGCGCATACGTATGGCCAGGGCTCGTGTACATGGCTGGGTCGGAACGGATAAACTGCGTCGTCGTCGTGTTCATGGGGAGGCAACGGAATGCATCGCGTTCATCGAGAGGCAACGGAATGCGTGCTGTTCATCGGGAGCCAACCGACTTGGATGGAACATCCAATGGAAACGAGGCCTGGCGTATCGCAGAACAGAGGAAACGGCCTTGTGTTAAACCGGCCATGGTCGAAACGGGATCATGTTCATCGGGGGGGTTTGGCGTACCGCAAAACAGAGGAAACGGACCTCCTATGATCGAAACAGGGTCCTTTTGATCAGGAGGGGTGTGGCGTACCGCAAAACGGAGGAAACGGACTTGTGTTGGAGCTCTACGGTCGAAACGGGGGTCCTGTTCATCGGGAGGGGTGTGGCGTACATCAAAATGGGACTCCACGGGATACTGTTCATCTCCATCATCGACCTCCTCCACGGGCTACTGTTCATCCACCGTCGACCTCCTCCAGCCTCCACCTGCGACTGTTCATCCACGGGCTCCTGTTCATCCAGCCTCCACCGCGCGCTCCTCCACCGGCTATTGTTCAACCAGCCCTCTCTGTGGGGTCCTGTTCAACCACCCCTCCACGGGCTACTGTTCATCCGTCCCTCCACCGACTACTGTTCAACCAGCCCTCCACGGGGTCGTCCTGTTCATCCAGCCCTCCACGGGGTACTGTTCATCCACCCCCCAACCGGCTCAATCGGTGTCCTATTCATCCAACGGCAACGGCCTCTACTACCACGGGGTCCTGTTCATCCAACCCCCCACCGGGAACTGTTCATCCAACCCCCCCTCCCCCAACAACGCTCACTGTTCATCCAGGGAAGGAGGCAGCAGGGTTCGATCGGCTTCAGTTAGCAGCAGTAGTGAAGGAATCACTCGGGTTCAGTTAACGGCAAGGGATCGATTGATCGCTCGGGTTCAGTAACGCGTAGCCTGCAGTGCAATCGCTCGGGTTCAGTTAGAGCGCAACGCCTCGCACACACGTGCGTACGTACAAGAGGAACACGCATCGCTCGGCCCCCGACCACCCACCGTAACCGGGAACTCCCCCGATATTTTCCTCGCCCTCGCTTCTACCATGGTTTTTTCCGTCATGGACGGCCCAAAGAATGTCATGCAGCTGCGTCTCCGGCCCGCCCAGGACGAAAAGCCCATTTTTTGTCATGATGTTTTGTCATAGAAGTAGGAGCCCACCACATCTATGATGATATCGGGTTTTGTCACAATTATCATCATAGAAGTGTCATAAGCATGACAGAAAAAAATTCGTTTGGCCCAAAATGTCACGGATGTGTCTTTTTTTTTGTAGTGCTTGGTGGGGAGCGACACGGAGGATCCCGCGCCGAGCCCCTAGACCAGCCCTTGGCCCGAAAGTGGGGACTCGGCCCTTTTCACCGAGGGTGGAGCCGAAACGACGTAGGGCAAGCCCCTTCCAGAGGGGCCCACCCCCTCTGCCGATCGGGCCGAAGAGTCCCCTGTAGAGCCCTCCATGGACGAAGCCATATAAGAAGCTGCGCGGTCGTCGCGTCAGAGGATGGGGTACATGGCCCGGCAGTATCTGCTGCCAGGGGAACCGAGATCCCTGCTGGGCAGACTCCTCCAGGTACCCTACTTACGTCTTCTTTCCTTTCTTGCCCTGATCACTCCTCCTTATTTTCCCTTTTATCTAAGACTTCTGTTTCTTTGCCGCTTTCTGGTCTTCTTATCCGCAGATCCCCAAGCCGAAGAGCCAGAACTGATGGAGGTGGTGGCTGATATCAGAAGGGCCGCTACGGATGAAGCTGCTGAGATTGTTGCCGCAGAGGGGCAGGACCTTGCTGCCAGGAATGCACAGGGCTCCTTGGCGGTGGTGGATCACTCTTCGAAGGACGCCCCAGCAGAGGAAGTGGTCGTCGAGGTAAAAATACCCCTCCAGACCATGAATCCACCCCCCTCCTCTGGGATCGTCGCTGAGACTCTGCCATCCTCCTCAAACACACTGGCCATGGTGTTATTGCCGCCTGGAACTGGAGCTCCCGGCCTATCTCTAACGACGGGCGCGGAGCTCGACGAAGAGCTTCAACGCCTCCTGGCGCCGCTGTACCAGGAAGCTGGGAGGCCGACGACTCAGTCGTCGTCGCGATGGACTTGTCTTTCATGGTATCCATGGCGACATGCCTGAAGGAGATGCAGGCCGGGCACAACCAGAAGTGGCAGGCGCTCAAAGAGCGACGCGAGTCCACCAGCAAGGTGGACCAGAAGCTGAGGGATAAATGCCTGCAGTTGTGCGAGTGGCATGACAAGCAGTTCAAGGTGCTCTTGAGGTAGCAAGAGACGCTCCTGATGATGAGGGAGGATGTCATGGCCCGCGAGGCACGCCTGGCGGACCGCAAGGCATCCCTGGACGCCAGAGAGCAAGAGATCTCCCTCCACGAGGAGAAGCTCGAAGCCACTCTCCGTGCCAAGGACGACAATCTGGAAGCTCTTGTACACCAGTGTACCAAGGAACTGGAAGACAAGCATGGTGCTGCCCTTGCCGCTGACTCTGCCACTCAACTGAAGAAGCTTACTGATGACCTGGCTGCCGTGTCCAATGCCAAGACTGACCTCGACCAGCAGGTGGCTAAGCTAGCAGAAGATCTTGCCGGGAGTGTTAAGGAGGTGAAGGCCCTCAAAGAAGAAGTACGGAAGGCGGAGACCTTCTTGGCTGACGTGCAGTCGCAGCTCTCTTCCAAGACCCAGAGCCTTGATACTGCCAATGGCACCATTACAGACATGAAGGCCAGGATCGGCACCCTGGAGGAGGATCTGGACACTTCCCAGCGCCTCCAAAATGATGCAGAGGACAAGCTGAAGAATCAGACCGAGCAGGTCGACCTCTGGATCAAGAGCCCGATTGATATCGCTGAGTGTCTTGGTGCCCAGGCTGTGGTGATGGGTATGGATGGCCCAACTTTCTCGGTCAACAAACACGAGGTTCCGAGCGCCAAGATGGGAGTCTTCTTCAATGAGTTGATCAAGAAGTTGAAGGTGCATGAGGAGGGGAGGGTCGAGCGTTTCGCAACCGAGTCCCGTAAGCTTGCCCGCGATGCCCTCTTCATGGTCTTGAGTAATATTGCATGCCGCCATCTAGACCTTGACCTTGACGATAGATTCAAGAAGTCGCCAGCGGGCGTCCATGTTGCTGCTGCCAAGGAGAAAGCTGCTCCCCGGGCCGACAGGGTCCTTCATGTCTGAATGGCTTCATTTAGTTATCAGGCTAATTATCGGGCCACTGTTGCTCCTGCGTTGCCCTGTAATGAAATATGACGTATACTTTGTGTTTAGTCACTCTATCTCTAGAGTTTGCGCGGCACTGATATTCTCGGCTGGATTCTTAAAGGCATGTTTATCCCTTTGAGCTCTGTATGTTTGTGTTCATACGATCGATCCCTATGTCTGCTCTGGATGTCTGCCGGTATCATATTGCCGCGATTGTCGTAAGGGTCTGGCCCTTAACATTCATCTTGGCATGGATGTGTCCCGGCAGGCTTTTCCTAGGTAGCTCTCGACGCAGCCTCTCGACCTGCGAGCATGGCTCGGGACAGGACGATGGTGCAATCGAAGAAACTAGCCAAGGTTCCATCACATGAGGGCTTTCACGATACGAACACTCACTAGAGTTAAGGGATAAACAACTGCAAAAAACCCCAAAATGTATCAACAAGAAGTGATAAGGTAGACTTAGCTTTCGTTTTAAGATCCTTCCTTCTCTGCCTGGCCGCGCGCACTCGGCGCGCTTGCGACGCCCGGTGGAGCGGGAGTCTATCGGGCAGCTCACTACGGATTCGTACCAGCGCTTCACTCAGGATTTCCCGAAAATAGGGTAAATACTAGACCGAGTATCGTGTGGTAGTCATCGACATCGGCGATGCCAGGGCCAATACGGCTCAATCGTTGTTGAAGGGAGGGAACGGGAAAGAGAGATCTCGCACTCGCACGGCCCGCCTCCTTTTCCCGAACGACGCTTGAATGGCGGGCGCATCGCTTGGGTCGTCGAGAGGAGCATATCGCCACCAGCGATGATCTTCGCCATAGCCGTGGCTACGGCGAGGTGTGGAGACGAACAATGAGGCATGGGGATGGCCCCGCTTAGTTTCCGTATCTTCATGGGTGCCGCAAATGCCAGAGGCTTCGAGCAGGCTACCACGGATAGAGCGCGCTGCACACGCCTTCAGGTTTGCGCAAGCGAGCCCCCTACCTAGCGCGCCAAAGATGTCATGGGAAACCACAACCACCTATGGAACCAGAGGGCCCCCTTGCTGGTTTGGAAGGGGGGCATCGCGTTGCACAAAGAGCAGATGAGCGTGGGGCAGCACAGCAGAGATCACACATGCAGTTTTACCCAGGTTCGGGCCGCCGCGAGGCGTAAAACCCTACTCCTGCTTTGGTGGATTGATGGTGGAAGAGTGGTGGTGGAGCGTAGTACACTTGCCCGGTAGGGGCGGTAGTGGCTACGCGCGTACAGGCGTGTTGGTTGCCCAACCTTCTAACCCCTTTCTACGGTTGCCATGGGCCTCCTTTTATAGATTAAGGGGTTACCACAATGGCAAAGTAGTCATTATGCACTGATAAGATAGCAAACAGTGCTATCATACCTAACTTGGCAGGCTGACAGGGTGCATTAAATGCACCGCTTAATGTCACGTCATTGGTTGCCCGGCAAGCCTTGCCGGGCTATTTTGCCAGCTTCACACCTGCTCGCTTGACACGTTGCAGGACGGTTGTCGTTCTGGGGCATCTTCTATAGAGAGAAACAGCCATGTGGCGAATGGCTGCCACTAAGTCACTTTGCGGCTTGACACCGCACTGATGGACGACGCGGGTCGTGGTGGAGTAGTTGGATGAGCTGGTTTTGCCCTCGTGAGTCCCGGCAAGCCTTGCCAGGATGTCTTGGGCGCCTTCTTCTAGGGATGGCCCCGCCCCTGCCGAGCTCGCCTGCCCAACAATGGAGGCTTTTCTCCTGGTGGTATCTTGCTTCTCTTGCTCGATCTTGGTCCTCTTGATCTATATGTTGATCCTTCGAAGCTCTTTGTCTCTTGTGTTCTGGCTTGGCCTTGGCTTGTCCGTGCATGAGTCAGGGGAAAATATATACCGCTCTCTGTTTTCCCCGACATAAGCCCCCGGGCCTGAGCCACACGTGTCGCGTGGCACGTTGGTTTAGGCCCTAAACAGTGCACAGACACGTGGCAGGAGAGGGCTGCTCACGCTGGTTTGCCATGGCGACTAGTCAATCCAACATCCACTTCGTGCAATTACTATGCGTCGTGGGATCATGGGACTGTTGTAGTTAAGGTAAAATGGTAACTTTCTGAAGCGTCGCGCTCTGTTCCACACTTCTCCCCTTAAGAGCAGGGAAAGGCGGAGCGGCACGGTTCACCTGTCTCTTGCCTTGCTCTCCCATCTTCTTCCCTTGTAAGTCAAAAGACGGTTCCTCCTCTCACTCTCCCGCTCGCCGCCACCCTTCCCACTGAATCCTTTCTCCATTCGCATCGCCGCCACGGAAATGGGGAAGAAACCTGCAGAGAAAGGAAAGCAGATGGCTGCGGCAAAGGAGGTAGCTGCCAAGGGGAGCAAGAGGGTAGCGGAGCTGAACAAGAAATGGAGGGGAGATTTCGTCTTCCTCCCATCGACTTTGAGCGGCCCAATCCTCCAGGCAAGGTATGGATACCTGTGGGGGAGCCTGTCCCGAAAGGGCATGGAGCGCCCAAAGTTTTTGCGGAGTGGAAGGAAGATCCACCGGACTCATATCGATTCTTTTGCGCTTACTCTATTTGCGGCCTCTGTCCCCCCTTCTCCGCATTCTTTGAGGCGATCATGACCATCTATGGATTTCACCTCCTTGATTTCACGCCAAATGCAATGGCGACCATGATTTTTGCACATTTGTGTGAGAATTTTGCCAGAATCAACCCCAATGTGGATCTGTTCTGGCATTATTTCATTCCGCCGGTGGAGAAAAAGGGTCGCCGCTCCGGAAACATTAGCTAGATGCCACGGGTGGCGAGGAAGATCTGGGATTATATCCTTGGGAAGCAGCGTGAGAGGTGGGATGAGTGGAGAGGGGATTGGTGTTGGATTCAAGATGAGGAAGCCCCTGAATTTGTGACGCGCGGAAGGAATGTGTTGACCGCGGCAAGGAATGGAGCGTTAAATGTCTTACTGAAGATAAGCTACGTCCGGCAATCAACAGGATCACCTATTTGAAGGCTGCCGGGCTAACCGTTGAGCATGTGGGGGGCGATTTTCTTCTCCGCCGTATCTCGCCGCTGCAGGAGAGGGACAGAACGGCCTGGTTGTATGGCGATGTTGCTGATAGGATGAGGTTGCTCCCGGGGTTTGCCAACAACTTGTCAGTCTATGGCCATGCCTGGCTGTGTGATCAATTGTATGGCCGCTTTGAGCTGTTCAAGCTCCCGGCAACCGTTATCCTCGTGAACATTAATTCTGCCCGGGATTAGATACTGAAGTGGATGCTGGAATGCAATGCTCATGGAGTGGCAGGTGATTGGCGACTGCCTTCTCTTGATGAAGAGCTCCAGTGTTCAAACACCCTGGTGGAGATGGCCACCAAGGCTGAAACTAGGATGTACAAACGCACCTCCTCTGTGGATTCAGCGTATATCTTGAGGAGGGTCGAGGACGACAAGGTTGCCCGCCTTACAGAGATGGAGAGGGACGCAAAGACCAGAAGGGGCAAGGGAAAAGACGAGGACGAGAGCTCTTCTCATGGTGGTAGTGAAATGCAAGCCATAGAAGGAGCTGCCGAGGAAGAGCTTGCCGGGGATAACCACGGCCACCTATGGGACCAGAGGGCCCCTTGCTGGTTTGCCAGGGGGGCGTTGCATTGCACAAAGAGCAGACGAGCGTGGGGCAGCACAATAGATTTCACACAGGCAGTTTTACCCAGGTTCGGCCGCCGCGAGGCGTAAAATCCTACTCCTCCTTTGGTGGATTGATGGTGGAAGAGTGGTGGTGGAGCATAGTACACTTGCCCGGCAGGGGCGGCAGTGGCTACGCGCGTACGGGCGTGTTGGTTGCCCAACCTTCTAACCCCTTTCTACGGTTTCCATGGCCCTCTTTTTATAGATTAAGGGGTTACCACAATGGCAAAGTAGTCATTATGCAATGATAAGATAGCAAACAGTGCTATCATACCTAACTCGGCAGGCTGACAGGGTGCATTAAATGCACCGCTTAACGTCACATCATTGGTTGCCCGGCAAGCCTTGCCGGGCTATTTTGCCAGCTTCACACCTGATTTCTTGTCACCTCGCAGGACGGGTGTCGTTCTGGGGCATCTTCTGTAGAGAGAAACTGCCATGTGGCGAATGTCTACCACTAAGTCACTTTGCGGCTTGACACCGCACTGATGGACGATGCAGGTCATGGTGGAGTAGTTGGATGAGGTGGTTTTTCCCTCGGGAGTCCCGGCAAGCCCTGCCGGGATGTCTTGGGCTCCTTCTTCTCGGGATGGTCCCGCCCCTGCCCGGCAAGGGAGGCTTTTCTCCTGGTGGTATCTTACTTCTCTTTCTCGATCTTGGTCCTCTTGATCTGTATGTTGATCCTTCTCCTGGTGGTATCTTACTTCTCTTGCTCGATCTTGGTCCTCTTGATCTATATGTTGATCCTTCAAAGCTCTTGGTCTCTTGTGTTCTGGCCCGGCCTTGGTGTCCGTGCACGAGTCAGGGAAAAATATATACCCCTGTCTGTTTTCCCCGACAGATGTAGGCTTTTACCTCGTTGTGAGGGGTCGAACCTAGTTAAATCCTTTGTGACCTTTGTCCCGTTCAACCCCTTCAAGCTAAGCTACGTTGCGATGGCTCCAGACCTAACTCCTTTCACTAGGGCATCTGTCGTGACAAAACTACAGCAGTTGCCGCCCACCATGGGGCCAGAGCATGGTGGTTTCGAGTTCTTGAAGGGCAATTTCTCAGCGATCGAAGGGTACACCGTGGGCCGGATGACCAAGAGTAGCCAAGGCAAGATCTACATTGACGATGTTGGCTGGGGCCCCGAGGCCAACTCAATCGAGTATGGGTACCGGGTCCCCTTTGGCGGAATCCACGTCTTCATCGGCAAAATCGGTGAATCAGAGCCTGAGCCGGACGCCTGCACCAACCTCATCGAGACGGCTCAGCGCGTGCAACCTGCTAGGGATCAGCCCAGCCGGAAGCATGTCTTTGTTCGCTTTGTTCACGCAGCAGATCTTGAGGAAGGGTCTACATCTGGCGGAGAGATGACCATCTATTCAGGTGATGAGTCCTCAACTGGAGAAACCGAATCAATCTATCAGCTTCAAGATGGCGAGCTTGGGGGCTATTCCGACGGTGACAATATTCTGGATCCCTATGAGCCACCAAGCAGGGCTGCTGTTTTTAAGGCTGGTAAGCAGTTGATGCTAAACTCGTCAACGGCCACGGCTATGACATCTGGCTCAACTATTGCTGCGACAGCCGGGGCGAGCGGCTCTGTACGGCCGCCGACTCAAGTCTTATCTGAGCTCTTGGATTCTTTGGTAACTCTATTAGCTGCAGAGGTAACCCGGCAAATCAGGCACAACATAATGCAGAAGTTGCGAAGGTATGAGACGAGGTGGCCAAGGCCCGAGAGGAGTTTGATGTGGAGAACACCAGAATGGCAACTGAGCGGGCTTCATTGGAGGCCGAGTCACAGTGAATAAGAGTAGAAGCTTTTCGTCTGAGTTTGGACCAGAACGCGTCCAATGTTGTTCTTCGAAGGAGGCATTAGAGACATTTGCCTTCACAGTTTGAGGGACGGAATCTTTTTAACACGCTTGGGGGGGAACGAGTAACCCGCCCAGATTAACCCAGGCTGCTGAGGCACCAGGGACCGAAGCGGTGGTGCAGGCTCGTGTGCTAGACCCGCCCCGTTGGGATCAGACCCCTCCAGCGGGTTCCAACACCCTCTGGCCATTATTCTAACCCGGTGGACAACATGATAGCAGCGGCCACACGGCTGGCGGCTATCCCAATCGAAGGCGAGTCTCCAGTTGCGATAGAGACCCGGAATGATGTGGAGCTTCTTCAAACGGTTGTGGCACAGCAGGCGGCTCATTCATACAGTCGCGAGTGTGTTCACTCAACTCCCCGCCCAAGTCAAAGTTATAGCCGGCGCATTGAGTCGCCGGTGGTTTCCAGCAGTGAGCGGCATCGTAACCCGCCTCGTAATGATGACCCACCACGCGGGCCTAACCCGGCCCGAGCCATAGGCCAAACAATGCTTAGGCCCTTGTGGATCAGGCTAGAGCCCGTCGTGAGGCAGAATTGGTGGCTTAATTTGGGGCTCATCATCAATTTCCAGTAAACCCTTCGGTGTCACATTGAAGCTGGGACGACTTCCAGGATAGTTGGTGTGCCGTGTCTAGTGCCGGCTCTACGCAATGAGCGTCTACCCAAGGATTTTAAGGGTCCCCGTAAGGTTCCTAATTACACAGCTGATCTTCTGTCTGAGGCTTGGATTAAGAGCTATGAGCTGGCTATGGAGATGTTAGATGTTAATGATGCGGTATGTGCCAAGTACTTCACCATGATGTTGGATGGACTAGCTCGAACCTGGTTGAAAGGGTTACCTGCCAATTCTGTCAATTCATGGGCTGAGTTGAAGGCACGCTTCATTTAGAAATTTTAAGGAACATGTAAGCCGCCTCTGTCGATTATTGATCTGGACAACTGTGTGCAGCGAGAGGATGAGTCGGCCCACCATTGGGTTCGCCAGGTTTCAGCTACTATCCACTTATCGGACAGCATTGAGGAGGCTCTGCTGTTGTGATTTTGGAGAAGAATTATCACTTCGCACCTCTCAAGTAGAAGCTGGGGCGGCTTAAGCATCACTGCAATGACATGGGAGAGCTCATGGCAGCTCTCATCAAGTATGCTGACTCAAACAACACTAAGGACCCTGAATCTGATGATGAAAAATCCAACAAGGGGAAGAAGAGTGGTAAATGTAAGGGTCAGCAGCAGAATGTGACAGGGCATAATGGTCATAACCAGGGTAACGGTGGTAAGCGCAAACAAACCGATGGCGGGTGAAATTTTGTGGCTAATACCAATGTTCAGCATAAAAATCAGTGTCGTAAGGGTAAGTCGCAATTTGGAGGACCGAAATTTAACCTTGAGGCAATGCTTAATGACCCTTGCCCAAAGCATAGTCTGCCCGGTCAGCCGTCAACTCACGCTTGGAAGGACTGTTTTATCATGAAGGAATACAAGAATTCTAACTTCAACCAGAATCATGGCAACAATGATGGCCCACCCGGCGGGTCAGGATCCGGCTCATAGGGGCCCGGTTTCGGTGGTGGCGGCTCAAACTCTGGGTATCAAGGACAAGGCAAACAGGGTGGTTATAGCCAACAATCTGGTCAAGGTAACCAGCAGCATCAGTCAGGATACCAGAGCAATCCGAAGCAGCTTAGCAGTGGTCAGTATCATGTTTTCACCACAAGTCTCTGCAAGCGAGATCAGAAGGTCCATAAACGCGCGGTCAGTGCGATTGAGCTGGCGGCACCTCAATATTTGTGATGGTCAGAGCATCCAATCACATGGAGTAGAGAGGATCACCCGCCCCTGGTTGAGAATCCGGGTCAACTAGCGTTGGTGGTAGCCCCTCGGGTTGGGGGTTATAAATTCACTAAAGTGCTCACAGACGGTGACAGTAGCATCAATATCCTTTATTATGATACTTTCCGCAGGATGAATTTAACTAATAAGGAGCTCAAACCGTCATCTACGGTTTTTCACGGTGTGGTGCCTGGTAATCGGCATACCCAGTTGGGAAGATTGCTTTGGAAGTGGCCTCTGGCGATGACTATGATTTCAGAGCAGAGACGTTGTGGTTTGAAGTGGTTAAAATCAAGAGCCCTTATCATGCTTTGTTTGGGTGGCCGGCTTATGCCAGGTTTATGGCGCGGCCTTGTTATGTTTTTTTACAGCTTAAAATTCCAGGGCATAAGGGCACGATTACAGTCCATGGTGATCAAAGAATTGCCTTGGAATGTGAGGAAGGATATGCTGCATATGCTGAGTCGGCTTGTGCCACGGAGGAGCTCAAATTTTATAAAGATAATGTTGGCCCGGCTAACATGTCCCCTTTGAAGAAGCCGACCACTGAGCAAGACTCTTTGTTGAAGTTTAAGTCGACTGATGGTACTAAGCAAGTTGACTTTTTCCTGGCGACTCATCTCAGCAGTTCACCATCAGTGCTAACATTGATCCGAAATAGGAAGGCGCGCTCATCGAGTTCATCCGTGAGAATCAGGACATCTTTGCATGGAAACCTTCAGACATGCCAGGTGTACCGAGAGAATTCGCTGAGCACACTCTTAATATTGATCCTAAGTTTAAACCGGTGAAATAGTTCCTTCACCGTTTTAATGAAGAGCGACGTAAGGCTATTGGATAAGTGGTGGCCTGGCTCTTGGTGGCCGGGTTCATCGTTGAAGTTTTTCACCCTGAGTGGTTGGCCAACCCTGTGCTAGTGCTTAAGAAAAATGGCACCTAGCGTATGTGTGTGGATTATACAGATCTCAATAAGGCTTGTCCAGCTGATCCATTTGCTCTTCCTCGTATTGATCAGATTATAGATGCCACGGCGGGTTGTGAGCGTTTGTGCTTCCTGGATGCTTATTCTGGTTATCATTAGATTAAGATGGCAGTTCAAGACCAAGAGAGGACGGCTTTTATAACACCTTTTGGGGCTTTCTGCTATGTTTCTATGCCTTTTGGGCTCAAGAGTGCATAGGCGACTTATCAGCGTTGTGTCTAGAATTGTTTTCATCGCCAGGTTGGACGCATTATTCATGCTTATGTGCATGATATTGTTGTCAAGTCCAGAAAGAAGGAGACTCTGTTGGAGGATTTGAAGGAGACCTTTGATAATCTTCGGGTCTACAAAATGATGCTTAACCCGGCCAAGTGTTTTTTTGGTGTGCCTGCAAGAAAGCTCTTGGGTTTTTTGGTCTCGAAAAGGGGTATCGAGGCTAACCCGAAGAAGATTAAAGCTATCACTTCATTGGTTGTCCAACGCTTGGCGGGTCGTATTGCGGCCTTAAGCCAGTTCATAAGCCGTCTGGGTGAGAAGGCCATTCCGTTGTACTAGATGATCAAGAAAACAGATCAATTTGTCTGGAGTAATTCTACCAATGAGGCGTTTGAGGCACTCGAAAAACAGTTAGCTGAGCCGCCCGTCCTTGCGGCTCCCATTGAGAAAGATCCCTTGCTCTTATATGTGGCGGCTAACAGTAGGGCTGTCACTGTGGCGATTGTGGTTGAGCGCAAGGAGAAGGGTAAGGAGTACCTGGTCTAGAGGCCGGCTTATTATGTCAGTGAGGTGTTAATTTTGTCTAAACAACGGTACCCACATTGGCAGAAACTGGTATATGGCGTGTTCATGGCCAGTCGTAAGATGAAGCATTATTTTCTTGGCCTCCTATTACTATGGTCAGTTCTGCTCCTTTGGGGGATATTATTCAGAACAGAGAGGCTACAGGTCGAGTGGCTAAGTGGGCCATTGAGCTCGGTCCCCATGGTTTGAAGTATGTGCCATGGACAGCTATTAAGTCTCAGGCTCTTGTGGATTTCATCAATGACTGGACGAAGTTGCAGATGCCTGAGGAGAAGCCTGATAACACATATTGGACTATTCACTTAGATGGGTCCAGGCAATTAGAAGGATCGGGGGCTGGAGTTACTTTGACTTCCCCACGAGGTGACAAATTTTGTTATGTTTTAAGGTTGATGTTTCCTTGTACTAACAACGCAGCTGAATATGAGGCTTTACTCCATGACCTTCGATTGGCAAAAGATATAAATTTAAGACGGGTCAGGTGTTTTGGCGACTCAGATCTAGTGGCTCGGCAAGTTTTAGGTACTTGGGATTCCAAGTATCCGCTCATGGCGGCTTATCGTCAGGCGGTTGATAATATTGCTGGTCACTTCAAGGGTTATCAGGTGGAGAATCTTGATCGAAGGAAGAATGAGGTGGCTGATGCTTTGAACCAGCTTGGGTCTCAACATAAGCCGGTACCCCCCATTGTGTTTCTTGATGTATTGCATAATTCTTCAATCAAGTTACCATCAGAAGAGGATCTTGCTATTCCTGACCCGGAGGCACAGTTGGTGGCGGCTCTCCATGCTATTCCTGACCGGACAGTTCCCTACTTCGCCTATATGACCCAGGGCAAGTTACCTGGGGATGAAACTTTGGCCAGGCAGATAACCCGGTGGTCTAAGTCTATGACTATTGTCAATAGCGAGTTACACCGATGCAGCGTAATAGGTGTGTTCCAGCGTTGTGTTTCTCCCGAAGAGGGTCATGAGATTTTAAGAGAGATCCATGAAGGTGATTGTGGTCATCATGCCGGCTCTAAGTCTCTAGTGGCTATAACTTTTCTTCATGGATTTTATTGGTTGACGGCTCATGCTAATGCAGAAGATATCGTCAGTAAGTGCAATGGATGTTAGAAATTTTCTCGACGGGCTCATGTGCCGGCTCAAGAGTTGAGGATGATTCCAATTTGTTGGCCATTTTCGGTTTGGGGGCTTGATATGGTTGGACCTTTCAAGAGGTCTAAGGATAATAAAACCCACCTCTTGGTGGCGGTTGACAAATTTACTAAGTGGGTTGAAGCAGAGCTGGTCAGCAAGTGTGATGCGGCAACGACAGTTTAGTTTGTTAAAAAATGATCTTCCATTTTGGTTACCCTCATAGTATCATAATTGATAATGGCACTAATCTATCTAAGGGTGCTATGAAGGAATTCTGTCAACGGGAGCATATTCTCCTTGATGTCTCTTCGGTGGCTCATCTGTAGTCTAATGGTCAAGCTGAGAGGGCTAATCAAGAAATCTGAGAGGTATCAAGCCCCGGCTTATGGTTCCCTTGCAGCGAACGCTGGGTAGTTGGATTGAGGATTTACCTTCAGTACTCTGGAGTATTAATACCACCCCAACAGGACAACTGGCTATATGCCTTTCTTCATGGTTTATGGGGCAGAGGCGGTTCTTCCAAGTGATATCTGTCATGACTCGCCTTGTGTGGAGGCTTAGGTTGAAACTCATAATGAAATAGCACGTATGCACTCGATGTTTTGGATGAGGAGCGTGACTTGGCGGTGGCTCGTTCGGCGATATATCAACAAGACCTGCATCGCTATCATAGCTGCAAGGTTAAGACTCGGGCGTTTCAAGAAGGCGACTTGGTGCTCCAGCTCATCCAGGATCAAACAGATATGCACAAGTTATCCCCACCTCGGGAAGGACCCTTTGTGGTCAGCAAGAACCTGAACAATGGGTCGTATTATCTTATTGATGTGCGTGAGCACAAGGATTCTCGTACATTGGAGGAGGAGACCCGCCATCTATCGAATATTGCACATCCTCGGCCCTACTACACTTGAGCCGCCGACTCGTGTCTTTGTACATACCTTTGTCAATGTATATAACTTTTTATGATCAATATAATAAAGCCGGCATCCCTGAATTACGGAGGCTCTGTCGTTTCTGAGTATATCAGCCTTTATTGATTGATCATAAGGTCACTTGGGGGCTTCCAACCGCGGAGTTTAGCTTTCATACCCTCTTGACCGGCTTAAAGCCACTTTTTAGGGGTTTTACCTGCATGTTTGCAACTTTCTAGTCCATCAGGTGACCCGCCGAACTCTGAATAGTCAATCTTTTCAAAGACCCTGGACTCGTTAAGGTTAAACCGGAGGCTTATGTCATGTGAGAGCTGGCTTACAATGAGCTAGGTAAAACCATGGGTGTTGCAGCCTTGAAAGTAGTCATGTGGCCTAAGTGCCAAATGGCTGTTGCAGCCTTCAAAGCAATCATGTGGCCTAAGTGCCAAACGGTTGTTGCGGCCTTGAAAGCAATCATGTAGCCTAAGTGCCAAACGGCTGTTGCAGCCTTGAAAGCAATCATGTGGCCTAAGTGCCAAACGGCTGTTGCGGCCTAAAGCAATCATGTGGCCTAAGTGCCAAAAGACTGTTGTGGACTTGAAAGCAAAATTGAGGCCTGAGTGCCAACCGGCTGTTGCGGCTTTGAAAGCAAATATGCGGCTTATAAGCCACCTTTTTTCCGGCCATGCCTTAAAAGCTGGCCTAGTGAATTTTGATATGTGCATATTTTCTGTTTGGATTTTCATATGCTTTTTTGTTTTCAAAGTTTCGGTTTTAAGATCCCTGAATCGCCTGATTCCGGGTTATAATCGTTATGGTTAACTATTTCGGGTTATAACCCGCCCTGGTTTTGCCTTTAAGTCGCCAGTGTGTTGTGGCTCATGCTTGAATATTTTCGGGTTACAACCCGCCCTGGTTTAGGACGTTGAGTCGCCAGTTAATTTTGGCATAACAAAACTAAGATGATGCTTTTTTAGACATGAAAGGCTACTACTATTGGGGTTGTCACCCGCCCTGGTTTTTTACGTTAAGTCGCCAGGGCATGTGTTTAACCTCTTTTGGCAGGACATGCAGAGCTTTAGACACAAGTCAAAGTGCTGCTATGGCTCGTATGAACAATCAAATCAAGTCTATCATAAAAGATTAAACATGGTAATTCAATAGTTAACATGCACGATGGCATGACAAGGCGGATCATTGTTTCAAAAGATTACTCTATTACAAGGTTGTCATGAGCTCATAAGTTTGGAGCCAAGTGTTTTCTTGAGAGGAGATCTTATACCCTGGCATGAGAGCCGCCCGGTTCATCATTGGTTTTCTTCTTGGCGAGTGGATGACCCCGGGTCATCCTGCGCCGGCTCTTCTTCCTCGGCCATCTGGAGGTCAGCCGACGTCCAGTCGATGCCAGTTAAGGCCTCGAAAGTGGCTTCATCATTGAGTATAACAGAATGATCAATGTCAGGAGCAAAGATATGCTTACGACGAGGAGGAATGAGATTGACAACGTCATGGGCTGGCGGCTTAATCTTATGATTATTGTTGTCGTAAGCCGACATATAATTGTTCAAGTTCAACTCCTCCACAAGTTTACAGGCCACATGTCGCATCTCTCGAATGCAGCGATTGAAGTCCTTCTCTTCAAAGGGTGATTGGTCGTCTTTGAATTCCGGATAGTCAATGGCTATCTCCTCCGGGTCAAGTTCCGATTGCCAGGCTTTGGCCCGGCCAAGAGGGATGATGGCTCTGGCTCGGGCAACTGATAGTTTCTGCTCCTCAATCTGGCTTGGGAAAGTTGATAAGTGATCCAGCACAGACTTGATCTGAATTGGCGGTTTTCTGTTGCCCCCCAAGGACACAAGACTGCGAGGGGTGCCATTGTATAGCTGCTCAGTTAAGGAATAGATGGCCTTCAGTTTCAATAACATGTTTTGGCCAAGACTGGCACTTCTGGCGCCTGTGGAAGATGAGAGTCGCCGGCGGGTTAGGAACTGTATATACATATAAGAAGTCTGGTGGGTTAAAGAATTGGATTGACATGTTGTGCTTACCGAAGATGACAGCTGTCATTTGCATAATATGTTGGTTTAAGCTGGATAACTCTTCAGTCATCGGCTTAAGTGCAGCTTCAGCACCTTCGGCCCTTTTTGCCAGCGCAGCCTTGTCAGTCTCCCAGCTAGCTCTTTCAGCGTCAAAACTGGCCTTCAGCTTTTCAATTTCCTCTAAGAGCAACTCTAGCAGACCCCGCATCCCGCCCCGACCCGCAGAATAACCGCCAAATTGCAGGTCGGGGCCGAAAAATCTGCACGATCAGACCCCGCATCCCGCCCCGGCCCACAAATATTTTTGCGGGGCGTGGCAAATCTTCTCCCCAACCTCTATCTTCATGGGCTGGGAGGCCGACCCGAGCTCAACCCCTATCCGCCGCAAGATTTGGCGGGAGGGACATTTCCGCGTGCCCTTTCCCGCTCCCCGCACCCTCCGCCACCATTGCCCCCCCCCTCCGCAAGCTCCGGTTCCTCCTCCCCAGCCGTACCTAGCCGCCATGGACGACCCCATGCTGTCCCCTGTCACCGTCGAGGTCGCACATGCTCCTTCCCCTCGGGTGGATCGCGTCACCGGCCATGTTGGCCCTGCCGCCATCGCCCAAGCACACGTTGCGCCTGCCCGCAAACGGCAGGGCAACGTGGTCGTGCAGGGCAGGAATCCTGCTACCCCCGCCGCGATGGCCCGCGCTCCGGGCGCCAACGCGGCAGTGCGATCCCGGCCGGCGGCGGAGAAGGTCGGCAAGGCCGCGGGCGTAAAAGCGGAGGAAGATTCCGGCTACAAAGAAGCCACCTTCTTCATCCTCTCACTCCATCCCCCCGCAAGGAGGTGCTCCGACGATGTCGTTCAATGGTGCCGCTCCCCCCGCGAGCGAGGTGTTCGACGAAATAGCCGGAAGGTATGCGTCTTCGATCTTGGTGATTTCCTTTCATTTCCGCCATTATTCTCGATAGCTCGTGACTTGTTATTGTTCGCTATAGCGGTGGTTCGAACATTGCAACAACCGAGTTCATGAACTTGTTGGACACGAACGCGGTTGACATTGATCAAGCCCCTTTCGAACCATTCGACTACAATGAAACGGAGGGCGGCGTGGATGATCATGGTTGTGCAGACGAATTGGAGGAGATCGAAGCAGAAGCGTATGAGAAATCGCAAGCAAAAACTGGGAAAAGCCAAAGATTGAAGAACTACACGATCTTGGAAGATCAAGCTTTGATCCAAGCATGGAGTGCGGTGTCTCTTGATGCATGCACGGGTACTTCTCAAACCGCCAAGAGATATTGGCAAAGGATCGGAGATCAATACTTTCGCATTGTGGTGAAGCATCCCAATAGGACTCCACGCACATTTCGGTCGCTTCAAGGGCGTTGGGATAATATCAAGCCTATGTGCAGCCGTTGCGCAGCTTGCTTGGAGCAAGTACGCAATGCACCTCCAAGTGGCACCGTGGAGTCCGACTATGTGAGTTTGTTTTGCCTTTGTTCAAGTTGTGCATCATCATATTGCATGATGGGAAATGATTGGATCACTTTGTTCACATTGTGTAGGACAAGATTGCTCAACATAGATACAAGGACATGGAAGCTTCGGAAGGCAGATTCTTCAAACTAGAGCATTGTTGGGAGTTGCTCCAAAAGTGCGAGAAGTGGAAGTTGATCGACAAAGAATCCCCACCAAAGAGAGGCTCACTTACAAACATGGATGAAGATGATGATGGCCCAAGAAATTTGCACAAGCCCGATGGCGACAAGAAGACTAAGGAGAAGATGAAGAGAGAGCAAGAAGCATCGAGCTTGAGGGAGAAGATTGATGGCATGGTGCAATCCAACGAGTCGATGTTGTTGAAGTCGTTAGAGATCAAGAAAGAATTGGCCGAGAAGAAGGCAAAGGAGAAGCAATAAAAGTGGCAATTGCTTAAGGAAGAGGGGTTGCGCAGAGCTGCCATTGAGGAGAGAAGAGCACGCGCCGCTGAAAACAAATCCATGTCCATGTTTCTCGTCGAAGAGAACAAGATCATGTCAATGAACCGCAATGACATGGATGACCTCACCAAAACATGGCATGATATGGCAAGGAGAGAAATCTTGAAGAGGAGAAAGGTCGCGTCGGCCGGTCCGTGTGACAGTTCCGGTGATGTTTTCTTTGCTCCATATGGTGGCAATGTCGATAATTTCGGTGCGGGAGTTGGAACAAGCGCCGGAGGTGGATTCGGTGGTGCCGGTGAACTTCAAGATGGACTCGATGGCGCAGAGTGAAGATCGACCCCCAAGATGATGCCGGACATGGGCGCAAACCTTAGTAGGGCCCTCTTTGCGTTTGTCGTAATGAACTTGGCTTTTATTTGTGCGTAAAACTGTTTATGTCGTTTGAATGTGAACTTGTTTGTGAAACCCTATGTGAAATGCGAGATTTGCAGTTTTTCTGTTTGCAGGTCGTCGCAGGGGTGCTCGAGCAGAACCCGCAGAAGCCGACCCGTAAAAAAGCATATTCCGTGAATATACTTTTATGCGGGTCTGTTTGAGGGGTCTGCATCTGTGGCCGTCCGCGCCGGCCCGCAAAAGCGGTTTTGCGCGAACTGCAAACGCGTTTTGCGGGCCGGCGGGATGCGGGTCTGCTAGAGTTGCTCTAAAGAAGTTTTCAGCTCAAGCTTGGCCTTAGAAGTCTCTGCCTGTTGTAACTTTATGTTCTTCCTCAAATCGACCACTTCTGATTCTTTCATATTCAATTCTGCCTGGAATACAATATGAAGTGATGATTACAAGGCAAGAATTAACCATTGGCATTGATATTATGTTAAGTCCCAAGCACACTACAAGTACTCTACTTGGCACTTGGGGGCTAATGTGGGTCAATTCATTTTTTATTGAGATCCGGCGTATCTTGTCAGGTTAAGCCAGCCCTTGGGGGCTCCATGTTTTGGTTTCTTAAGTGATGGTAAGTCCGGGCTCAACTTGTCAGTTTAAGCCGGCCCTTGGGGCTACATATTTGGATCCTAGAAATAATGGTGAGTATGCATCATTTCGTTACTATGAAATAATTGAAGTTGTGCAAGTTTCTTTCAAACTTAATATTTGAAGACCCGGATCATCCTTATCAGATGAGCCGGCCCTGAGAGGCTATGGTTTGCAAATACTCATGAAGTCTTAAGCATAGTCAATATCTTTACTTATACTTAAGACTTGGCGGCTACATAAGTATATATGGAAGGGGATTAGTATCATACCTCATAGTGCTCTTTCATGAGGTTCACTAACCCGGCTTCGAACTCACGGCTGGTGTGGAGGCGGCTCAGGTACCCTGCGTGGATGTCGCTTGCGGTAAAGGCAGCATAGCTTTCAAAATCCATCTTGGTCTTGCCCTTATCCAAAGAATGAGATTCTGCTTTGGCACTATGTTTGGTCAAAACTGTGGAAGCCCCTGGCACAGAGTAAGCTGTCCCAGTGATGGTCACATCTTCAGAATTCTTGTTAAGAGAGATCTCTTCAGCTGGCTTCTGAGGAGTTGGCGGCTTAGGGCAGCGGGTCATGACTGGCTGTCGGGTTAAGCTCCGCGTCCATTTTCTCAGGGAGGATGGCATCGACTGGTGGTGGCGGGTCATCCATGGGCTCTTCTGGATCTTCGGTGTGGGCCTCGGAGATGTTGGTATGGTGTTTATCCGGCTCAGCAGATTTAGGATCTTTTGAAGACTCGCCACGCTTCTGCTTCTTGCTAGCCTTTGCCACTCCTCTGCAACAAAGATACAAAATATATAAGTATGCCATGGCAGATCATTGATAGATAAATAGAAGAACTTACCCTTGGGCAACTTTGAAGACGGGCATCTAGGTTCCAGAAGAGTCGCCAGACGATGGAGGGGTCTTCTGATAATTTGAGTTAGAAGGAGTAAGAGGCTGACGTATGAAGCCAACTAAGGGATAAAGAGAATCTGAATCATGTAGCACCTCGTGTTGACGTTTGCGAGGAACTGGCGTATTTGGTAAGCCGGAAATAAGGTCCTGAGAGCCGCCGCTCCGAGTCGGGCGTCTTGCTTCATGTTGTTGTTTCTTCAACAGAAAGTTGGGATCCAAGTAAGCAAGAGGATGAGAAAATTTCACCTTTCGGATGACCCACTGAGTTTTTTGTCTTGCTAAGGGTTCTGAGTCAGAGGGGACAGGGATTACATCTGTTGCATTAGCATGACTTGTTTCTGTGTTGCCCTGAGAAGAGTCGGCGTCAATAAGTTGAATAAAAAGACGACCAAGGGAGTCAAGTTCTACCTGTAACTCATCATCAAGCTTGACCAGATCTTCAGTGGTGGATTTCTTGGGATGACCTGGGCCTCTAGTTGTTGCTTTAGGCCTCTTAGTCAAAGCAGCAGTGGGCATTTTCTTCTTCCAAAAAGGGGAGTTAACCTATTTAAACATACAGGAAAAATAAGAGATGATATGCAAGGAGTAAGCAAAATGAAAAATGGTGTAAAACACTTACATCAGGAATTGGATTGAGAACGAAAAAAGGGTTCAGGCCTGCTTTACTGCAGTTTTCGAATGTTTCCTCGAGCAATGACTTGGTCATCTCATTGATTTGCTGATCAGTGAGACACACTTGGTTGTACCGCTGCGGGTCCTTTATGTCGCATGTATATTGATGCCTTAAGCCGTGGCGGCGGCTCAAAGGCAAAATCCTCCAAGCAACCCAGCAGCGGACCAGGTCAACTCCAGTTAAGCCGTTGGCTAATAAGGCCCTTATTTTTGAAAAGGTGGGCGCGTACTTGGCCCATTTTGCAGCCCTGATCTGGTCAGCAAGTTCATGCCTAGGGCTAAGCCGGCACAGGCGGAAACTCGGCAGAGGATTTACACCTGCTGGAGAGGTGTCTTGGCAATAGAACCGAGTCTGATTCCAGTCCTTGGGGTGAATGGGCAGTGCAGCTGCAGGGAAGACGGCGTCCCTTCGCCTCTGGATTGAAATCCCGCCGATTTCAAGGCTAGGCCCGTCTGACATCTCGGCCTGGTGGTTCAAGTAATAATATTCTCTGAATAGATCAACGTTGGGCTCCTCTTGAAGGAACACCTCACAAAAGACTTGGAAGTTGCATATATTGGAAACAAAGTTGGGGCCGATATCTTGGGGTGTAGCTTGTAGAAGTTCAGAACATCTCTAAAGAATTTTGACCCTGGTGGTGAGAAACCACGGAGGAGGTGATCTACAAAGACTATAACCTCGCCTTCTTTAGGTTGAGGCGGAACTTCGGCTCTTGGGACTCGCTAGTGGATGATGTGTTTGGCTGGTAAAATGCCCATCTCAACATATTCCTTGAGAGATTGTTCGGTGACAGTAGAAGCAACCTAGTCGCAAGAAGTGGTGGACTTAGTTATTTTTTAACAAGCTAAGACCTGAAGATAAAAGTGTGGCAGTTTAATATTATGTTGATGAATCGCTTAAAGATTACAGGATTTATATTTTAGCTGGCTAAAGTTCTGGCGGG
Organism: Triticum aestivum; assembly: GCF_018294505.1. Classification (NCBI taxonomy): domain Eukaryota; kingdom Viridiplantae; phylum Streptophyta; class Magnoliopsida; order Poales; family Poaceae; genus Triticum; species Triticum aestivum. The sequence continues at coordinate 330,481,131 of NC_057802.1, read as the reverse complement.
TCATGAAAGTTGTTACTTAAGCCGCCCGAACGATGAATGGCGGGTCAGATGAATTATCTGATCAAGATGGTTTAAGATTATGCTAAGTGTGAGACAAACAAGTTTCGCAACTTATTCTTATAAAATTGGATCTACTGCGACTATGAAAAAGAAAAATAATGATGAAACCTATAAGTAACAGTGGAAGAACTAGTGGGCTAGCCCATCGATTCTGGAGAAAATGAGATCTATTTGAGATTCAGCATGGATGCTAAACTGGCTACCGCATTATTTCTACTAGTGTTTTTGGATTAAGAGGCGGGATCTATTCAGAGCCATGGAGAACTGCGACGAACGCCGACGAATTGTGAAAGGTTGGTGACCTAGTGCAGATCTGGAAAGGCCAGGAAGTGGTACCTAACGACGGTGATGGTGAGCGGATGTGCGTCGTGGCTTTCTGGTTCGTTCAGGTTGATGCAGCGGCCGATGTTGAGGTCGCTGGAGAGGAACAACGATGGCGGAACTCCAGGCATGGTGGCAGCGCAAGGAAGACGAAGAAGTGAGGGGGAAGGGGTAAAAGTGAAAAATGAACCCCCTCATGTCTATTTATAAGGAGAAAGGTGAAACAGTAAACGGCAAGTGCGGAAATCAAGGAGGGATCATCATTATCTTAACAGCGGAGGCGCCTCGATTCTCTGAATGGCTGATTAATGCAAAGATCCGTTATGATGTCACAAGTTCTTGAAGATTTAATATGCATGATGTCATGGCGGGTTAAGTGATTCAGTTTGCATAATGTCATGGCGGGTTACAGTGGATTATTCCAGGTTAAGTACAGAAGACGATTCGCCAACTGAAGCACTGAAGATTGACATGAACAAGTTCAAATCAATCTGGGGCCTAACGTTGGGGATATAACCCCGAGGTATGACCCGCCCAGGAGGGGCCGGGTCAGATCGTTGGCGTCTTAACATGAAGAAGGCCCAAGGAGTCAGATCGTTGGCGTCTTAACATGAAGAAGGCCCAAGGAGGCCCAAGTCCCGAACGTGTAAATCGCCATATGCTAGCTTGTCTGTTAAGGCAAGGCGACTTAGAAACCATGCCAGTCACGTTGTGTGATCCGGCTCAGACTCTTGTAAGCCGCCGGGCTTCGACCTATGTATATAAAGGTGAGACCCAGCGGCAACTTAAGGCAGGAAAGAATTGATCGATAGCTAGGTCAAGCGTATTCGCTCCCTTGTAATCGAAACTCAAGCAATACAACTAGAAGCAGGATGTAGGCTTTTACCTCTTGTGAGGGGCCAAACCTGGGTAAATCCTTTGTGACTTTTGTCCCGTTCAACCCCTTCAAGCTAACCTATGTTGCGATGGCTCCACACCTAAGTCCTTTCACTAGGGCATCTGTCGTGACAAAACCACGACAGTTGGCGCCCACCGTGGGGCCAGAGCACGGTGGTTTCGAGTTCTTGAAGGGAAATTTCTCAGGGGTCAAAGGGTACGTCGTGGGTCGGATGACCAAGAGTCGCCGCGGCAATATCTACATTGACGAAGCTGGTTGGGGCTCCGAGGCCGACTCAATCGATAGGGGTATTGGGTCCCATTTGGCGGAATCCACGTCTTCATCGGCAAAATCGGTGAATCAGGGCCTAAGCCCGACGCCTGCACCGACCTCATCAAGACGGCTCGGCGCGCGCAACCCGCCAGCGATCAGCCCGGCCGGAAGCATGTCTTTGTTGGCTTTGTTCACGGAGCAGATCTTGAGGAAGGGTCTACATCTGGCGGAGAGACGGCCTTCTATTCAGTTGATGAGTCCTCAATTGGAGAAACCGAATCAATCTGTCAGCTTCAAGATGGCGGGCTTGGGGGCTATTCCGACGGTGATAGTATTCCGGATCCCTATGAGCCGCCAAGCAAGGCTGCTGTTTTTATGGCTGGTACGCAGCCGATGCTAAACTCGTCAACGGCCGCGACTATGACATCCGGCTCAAAGGGGAGCCCCGAGGGGGGGGCACAACCCACCAGGGCGCGCCTGGGTGCCCAGGCATGCCCAGGTGGGTTGTGCCCACCTCGGTGGCCTCCCGCACCGCCTCTTTGCCCTATAAATTGCCAAATATTCCAAAAACCCTAGGAGAGTCGACGAAAATCAATTCCATCCGCCGCAAGTTCCAGAACCACTAGATCCAATCTAGACACCATCACGGAGGGGTTCATCATCCTCATTGGTGCCTCTCCGATGATGCGTGAGTAGTTCATTGTAGACCTACAGGTCCATAGTTAGTAGCTAGATGGCTTCCTCTCTCTCTTTTAATTCTCAATACAATGATCTCTTGGAGATCTATTTGATGTAACTCTTTTTGCGGTGTGCTTGTTGGGATCCGACGAACTTTGAGTTTATGATCAGATCTTTATTTTTATCCATGAAAGTTATTTGAGTTTCTTTGATCTCTTATATGCATGATTAATTATAGCCTCATATTTTGATACGTCTCTGTCGTATCTACTTTTCCAAACACTTTTGCCCTTGTTTTGGACTATAACTTGCATGATTTGAATGGAACTAACCCGGACTAACGTTGTTTTCAGCAGAATTGCCATGGTGTTATTTAGGTGCAGAAACAAAAGTTCTCGGAATGACCTGAAACTCCATGGAGATTATTTTTAGAAATAATAAAAAATACTGGCAAAAGAATCAAGGCTAGGGGGCCCACACCCTTGCCACGAGGGTGGGGGCGCGCCCCCTGCCTCGTGGCCCCCCTGGAGCTCCACCGACCTCAACTCCAACTCCATATATTCGTGTTCGGGGAGAAAAAAATCAGAGAGAAGGATTCATCACATTTTACGATACGGAGCCACTGCCAAGCCCTAAACTCTCTCGAGAGGGCTGATCTGGAGTCCGTTTGGGGCTCCGGAGAGGGGAATCCGTCGCCGTCGTCATCAGCAACCATCCTCCATCACCAATTTCATGATGCTCACCGCCGTGCGTGAGTAATTCCCTCGTAGGCTTGCATCCATTACTATTAATTTATATTGAGTATGACTATGATTGGATCTCTTTTACCATGAATTACAATGTCTAGTCAGTCCTTGATCTTTAAAGGTGCTCTGCATTTATGTTTTGCGGTCTCAGAAAGGGCTAGCGAGATACCATCTTGTTATATCATATCATGATTGTTTTGAGAAAGTGTTGTCATCCAAGATTTATTATTATTGCTCGCTAGTTGATTATGCCATTGATATGAGTAAACATGGGACCTAAGAGTTATTGTGAATATGGTTAGTTCATAACCTTTGCTGAAAACTTGAATGTTGGCTTTACATATTTACAACAACAAGAGCAAACAGAGTTTGTAAAAGTTTTTCTTTATCACTTTCAGTTTGTCAACTGAATTGCTTGAGGACAAGCAAAGGTTTAAGCTTGTGGGAGTTGATACGTCTCCGTCGTATCTACTTTTCCAAACACTTTTGCCCTTGTTTTGGACTCTAACTTGCATGATTTGAATGGAACTAACCCGGACTGACGCTGTTTTCAGCAGAATTGCCATGGTGTTATTTATGTGCAGAAACAAAAGTTGTCAGAATGACCTGAAGCTCCACGGAGATTATTTTTGGAAATAATAAAAAATACTGGCAAAAGAATCAAGGCCAGGGGGGCCACACCCTTGCCACGAGGGTGGGGGCGCGCCTGCCCCCTGGGCGGGCCCCTGCCTCGTGGGCCCCCTGGAGCTCCACCGACCTCAACTCCAACTCCATATATTCGTGTTCGGGGAGAAAAAATCAGAGAGAAGGATTCATCACGTTTTACGATACGGAGCCGCCGCCAAGCCCTAAACTCTCTCGGGAGGGCTGATCTGGAGTCTGTTCGGGGCTCCGGAGAGGGGAATCCGTCGCCGTCGTCATCATCAACCATCCTCCATCACCAATTTCATGATGCTCACCGCCGTGCGTGAGTAATTCCATCGTAGGCTTGCTGGACGGTGATGGGTTGGATGAGATTTATCATGTAATCGAGTTAGTTTTGTTAGGGTTTGTTCCCTAGTATCAACTATGTTCTGAGATTGATGCTGCTATGACTTTGCTATGCTTAATGCTTGTCACTAGGGCCCAAGTGCCATGATTTTAGATCTGAACCTATTATGTTTTCATGAATATATGTGAGTTCTTGATCCTATCTTGCAAGTCTATAGTCACCTACTATGTGTTATGATCCGGCAACCCCGAAGTGACAATAATCGGGATCACTCCGGGTGATGACCATAGTTTGAGGAGTTCATGTATTCACTATGTGTTAATGCTTTGGTCCGTTACTCTATTAAAAGGAGGCCTTAATATCCCTTAGTTTCCGCTAGGACCCCACTGCCACGGGAGGGTAGGACAAAAGATGCCATGCAAGTTCTTTTCCATAAGCACGTATGACTATATTTGGAATACATGCCTACATTATATTGATGAATTGGAGCTAGTTCTGTGTCACCCTATGTTATGATTGTTACATGATGAACCGCATCCGGCATAATTCTCCATCACCGATCCAATGCCTACGAGCTTTTCACATATTGTTCTTTGCTTATTTACTTTTCTGCTGCTACTGTTACAATCGCTACTAAGTTATCCAGGTGTGGTTGAATTGACAACTCAACTGCTAATACTTGAGAATATTCTTTGGCTCCCCTTGTGTCGAATCAATAAATTTGGGTTGAATACTCTACCCTCGAAAACTGTTGCGATCCCCTATACTTGTGGGTTATCAAGACTATTTTCTGGCGCCGTTGCCGGGGAGCATAGCTCTATTCTTTGAGTCACTTGGGATTTATATCTGCTGGTCACTATGAAGAACTTGAAAGACGCGAAAACAAAAAGTTATCCCTCAACTACGAGGGGAGGTAAGGAACTGCCATCTAGCTCTGCACTTGATTCACCTTCTGTTTTGCGTAAGCTTGCGACACCTAAACCTGCTTCTGCTATTAATTCTGATATGTTGCATGTTATTGATGATGCCACTTCTGCTATGCATGATACTTATGATGAAACTACTTCTATACTTGATACTACTGTGCCACTTGGTGAATTTCTTGATGAACAGCTTGCTAGGGCTAGAGAGAATGAAATTATTGAAACTGATAATATTGATGAAAGTGATGATGAAGACTCTCCCAATAAATATGAATTACCTGTTGTGCCTCAGGGCTATGTTATGGATGAAGAAACAACTAGAGACTTTCTTGCTTGCAATGATAGAAGTGATCTTAAGAAATTATTTGCTAAGCTTAAACAAAAAACTCTGAATGCTAGAATGAAATATGATCCTGCTTATGCTACTTCACCTATCTTTGTTACTGATAAGGATTATGAATTCTCCATTGATCCTGCTATAATTACTTTGGTTGAGTTTGATCCTTTCTATGGCTATGAATCTGAAACTGTTGTGGCACATCTTACTAAATTAAATGATATAGCCACCCTGTTAACTAATGATGAGAGGACCCACTACTTTTATATCCTTAAAATATTTCCGTTCTCATTAAAGGGTGATGCTAAGATATGGTTTAATTCTCTTGATCCTGGTTGAGTGCGTAGTCCCCAGGATATGATTTATTACTTCTCTGCTAAATATTTTCCTGCTCATAAGAAACAAGCTGCTTTAAGGGATATATACAATTTTGTTCAAATTGAAGAAGAGAGTCTCCCACAAGCTCGGGGGAGGCTTCTCCAATTACTTAATGCTTTGCCTGATCATCCTCTTAAGAAAAATGAAATACTTGATATCTTTTATAATGGACTAACCGATGCTTCCAGAGACCAGCTGGATAGTTGTGATGGTTCTATTTTCAGGGAAAGAACACCAGATGAAGCTAAAATTCTGTTGAATAATATGTTGACCAATGAAAATAATTGGACACTTCCTGAGCCAATTCCTGAACCAACTCCTAAGCCAACTCCGAAGAAAAGGGGTGTTCTATTTCTCAGTCCTGAAGATATGCAAGAGGCAAATAAATCTATGAAGGAAAAGGGTATTAAAGCTGAAGATGTTAAGAATTTACCTCCTATTGAAGAAATACATGGTCTTAATTTACCGCCTGTTGAAGAAATATATGATCTTAATTCATCACCTACTGAAGAAACTCATGGTCTTGATAACCCGACACAGTTAGTAAAGGTAAATTCTCTCTATAAATTTGGTGAAGGTGATATTCCTCGTTATAAGTCTGCTAGACAGTGCTTAGATGAGTTTGACAATTTTATTGTTAAACAAGAAAATTTTAATGCTTATTTTGGTAGACAATTAAAACACAATGCTTATATGATTGAACACTTGGGTGATTATACGTCTAGAGTTAAAGGTGAACTTAAACTCATTAGTAAACATGCTTCTATGGTTACCACTCAAGTAGAACAAGTACTTAAAGCTCAAAATGATTTGCTCAATGAATTGAATAGTAAGAATAATGATTTTGCTGTTAGAGTGGCTACTAGAACTGGTAAAATGACTCAGGAACCTTTGTATCCTGAAGGCCACCCTAAGAGAATTGAGCAAGATTCTTAGAGAAATAATATAGATGCACCTAGTCCTTCTAAAAAGAAGAAAAAGAAAAATGATAGGACTTTGCATGCTTCTAGTGAACCTATTGCTGAAACACCTGAGAATCCAAATGATATTTCTATTTCTGATGCTGAAACACAATCTGGTAATGAACATGAAACTAGTGAAAATGTTAATGAAGATGTTCATGATGATGCTCAACCTAGTAATGATAATGATATAGAAATTGAACCTGCTGTTGATCTTGATAACCCACAATCAAAGAATCAACTTTATGATAAGAGAGACTTTGTTGCTAGGAAACACGGTAAAGAAAGGGAACCATGGGTTCAGAAACCCATGCCTTTTCCTCCGAAACCATCCAAGAAAAAGGATGATGAGGATTTTGAGCGCTATGCTGAAATTATTAGACTTATCTTCTTGCGCATGCGATTAACTGATATGCTCAAAATGAATCCTTATGCTAAGTACATGAAAGAAATTGTTACTAATAAAAGAAAGATACCGGAAGCTGAAATTTCCACCATGCTTGCTAATTATACTTTTAAGGGTGGAATACCAAAGAAACTTGGAGATCCAGGAGTAGCAACTATACCATGCTCCATTAAAAGAAACTATGTCAAAACTGCTTTATGTGATCTTGGAGCCGGTGTTAGTGTTATGCCTCTCTCTTTATATCGTAGACTTGATTTGAATAAGTTGACACCTACTAAAATATCTTTGCAAATGGCTGATAAATCAACTGCTATACCTGTCGGTATTTGTGAGGATGTGCCTGTTGTGGTTGCAAACGTTACTATTTTAACGGACTTTGTTATTCTTGATATTCCTGAGGACGATAGTATGTCTATTATTCTTGGAAGACCCTTTTTGAATACTGCAGGGGCTGTTATTGATTGCAACAAAGGCAATGTCACTTTTCATGTTAATGGTAATGAGCATACGGTACACTTTCCGAGGAAACAACCTCAGGTCCACAGTATCAATTCTATTGGAAAAATTCCATTGATTATTTTTGGAGGTTTTGAATTTCCTCTTCCTACTGTCAAGAAGAAATATGATATTCTTGTTATTGGGGATGTGCATATCCCCGTTGAGGTAACATAGTGTTATTCGAAATTTCTCCGGTTCCATGTTAGTCGGAATGAGTTTGTTAACAAGACTTGATCAACCTTGTTAGTGGATTCCTTTTGAAGAGCATGAGATGGATGAAGTTAGAAAGCACAACCTTCTGTACCCTTCTTTTACTTTCTGTTGTTTAGTTGAAATAAAGTAAAAATAGTATTTTCTACCTGTTTTCTGAATTATCCGTGCAATATAAAAATACCCCGAAAATAAAAGTTCTCCAGATGCCCTGCCAATTTAATATGTTTTTTCTGGCATATTTGAGAATTTCTGGCACTGAGAACACAGCAGGGGGAGCAAGCACCTGGCCACGAGGGTCCAGGGCGTGCCCACCCCCCTGGGCGCGCCCCCTGCCTCGTGGGCCCATGGTGGCTCCCCTCCACTTATTCCTGCACCCACACACTTCTTCTTCCTCCCAAAAAAATCACCATCCAGCTCAAGCACGAGTTCTAGCTCATTTTGCTGCGATTTTCGATCTCCTTGCTCAAAGCACCTCTCACAAAACTGCTTTGGGGGATTGTTCCTTGGTATGTGACTCCGCCATTGGTCCAATTAGTTTTTGTTCTAGTGCTTTATTCATTGCAACTTTGTGCTGCCTAGGTGACCATGTTCTTGAGCTTGCATGTCAAATTTATATTGTTCCAAGTAGTTCTAATGCATGATATAGGTCCTAGGCACTTGCAGGAGTAGTTGCTATCAATTTTGTTGAGCTTGGTTCACTTTTTTGAAGTTACTAAAAATTTCAGAAATTTTGCAGAGGAAGAAATATGTTTAGGAAAATGTACCAAGGTGGTCCTTCAAGGAAGCAAGGACCCAGGCTTGTAATGCGTGATGCTGATGATGAACCACCAAGGGATGCCCCAGTGCGGCCTTGTGAATGGTCTTCAGAGGACTTCATGGATCAAGCATGAATTAAGGAAGAATTTAACGCATATTTGCGTAACGCTGATCTTGTGAGCTTCGAGGCAGAAAAGTGTCGTCAGTACCACTATCTCACTAGTTCCTTTGTGAGGAGGTTTGAATTTTCATCTTCACGCAATTCTCAAACTGTCCTGTTTGATCTTTATGAAAATTCTTATACTATGGACTTAGAGGATTTTACCACTGCTTGCAAACTTCCACAATGGGGTAGTACTAGTGAACCTCGCAAATCTGAATTTAGAGATTTTCTTGCTAGTATAACTATGGGGGAATCTAGAGATATAGCACAAGCTACCATAGGGAGCATTCATTTTCCTGCTATACATTATTTTGCTCTCTTCATAGGTAGGTGCATAAATGGTAAGGATGGAGCATGTCACATGTGTGTCCCGGACCTCAGTATTCTTAGGAGTGCTGTGTTAGGAGATAAACATTATAATTTGGGAGCCATTGTTGCACGTAGGTTGCATCATAATAGATTTAATTGAGATTTCTTTGGTGGAATTTATGCAACCCGTATAGCTAATTTTCTTGGTGTAACCATACGTGAGGATGATATTGAGTTGCCTCCTGCTTATTTGGATTATGAGGCTATGGTTCGTCATCATTTTGTTGAGAGGAACGATCAGTTCCTCCAGTACCGACTAATCTTTGACAGACGACGTACCTATCACGTCGCTCTCCCTGCTTCCACTTTCTTTGACTTTCAGGCAAAAGGGAGATATTTTATAACCAGAGAGGAGGCGGAAGAGTATAAGAGGAGGGCTGAGATAGCTCACCTCCAAGCTGCAGCCCACGATGCAATAACTGCTGCATCTCAGTACGACCCCAACTACAACTATGGATATCCGCCAGGCCATCCGTGGCAATAAACCAACTTAGGCCAAAAGCCTAAGCTTGGGGGAGTACGTATTTCTCACCGACATTACATTCATGTTCACACACTCATTGCTAGATGTCGGTGCTCATACTCTTTCACTGTAATATCCATGCTAGTTTATTTTCTTTTTTTATGCTTTCTTCTTGTGCGTTTGATAAACCTTAAGAAAAACCAAAAAAAAGTAGTTGTAGCTTAGCTAGTTTACCTTCTTGCTGTAGTAGTAATAATTAAAAGAAAACCCAAAAAGATTTCATGTTCTTCTTTTGCTTGTTGGGAGCTTTCCCGTGTAAATAGTTTTTATTTCTTTTCTTTTCTTTGGGGGTCGATAGGAGAAGACCATGATTAAATTGTTGAAGTGGCTCTTATATGCATTATTGTTGATTTAACCAAGAGCCCATATTGCCTTGTCTTCTATTTATTGAATGCTCGTAGATTCCAGCTTAGTCCAATGCACGTGCACTATTATTATTTTTCACATCATTCGGTCGTGCAAGTGAAAGGCAATTATGACGATATATGATGAATTGATTGAGATGAGAGAAGCTGGTATGAACTCGACCTCTCTTGTTTTTGTAAATATGATTAGTTCATCGTTACTGATTCAGCTTATTATGAATAAACATGTTTGCAATAACAATTAGAGATTATAGTTGCTCATGCCATGCTTAATTAGCTACGAGTTTTGTGATGTGGTATGATGGGGTGGTATCCTCCTTTGAATGATTCAAGTGACTTGACTTGGCACATGTTCACACATGTAGTTGAAACAAAATCAACATAGCCTTCATGATATTTATATTCATGGTGGATTATATCCTACTCATGCTTGCACTCAATGTTTATTAATTTTAATGCATGTTCATGACTGTTGTCGCTCTCTAGTTGGCCGCTTCCCAGTCTTTTGCTAGCCTTCACTTGTACTAAGCGGGAATACTGCTTGTGCATCCAATCCCTTAAACCCCAAAGTTATTCCATATGAGTCCACTATACCTTCCTATATGCGGTATCTACCTGTCATTCCAAGTAAATTTGTATGTGCCAAACTCTAAACCTTCAACTAAAATTCTGTTTTGTATGCTCGAATAGCTCATGTATCAACTAGGGTTGTCTGTATCTCCCATGCTAGGCGGGTTATTCTCGAGGAGTGGACTCCGCTCCTCACTCACGAGAAAATGGCTGGTCACCGGGATGCCCAGTCCCATGCTTTATGCAAACCAAATCAAAATAATTGGAAACAAAACTCCCCCGGGACTGTTGTTAGTTGGAGGCACTCATTGTTTCGAGCAAGCCATGGACTGATGCTTGTTGGTGGAGGGGGAGTATAAACTTTACCATTCTGTTTGGGAACCGCCTATAATGTGTGTAGCATGGAAGATATCGCCATCTCTTGGTTGTTATGTTGACAATGAAAGTATGCCACTCAAAATATTATTTATCTCTATTTCAAAATCGAGCTCTGGCACCTCTACAAATCCCTGCTTCCCTCTGCGAAGGGCCTATATATTTACTTTTATGTTGAGTCATCACCCTCTTATTAAAAAGCACCAGCTGGAGAGCACCGCTGCCATTTGCATCCATTACTATTAATTTATATTGAGTATGACTATGATTGGATCTCTTTTACCATGAATTACAATGTCTAGTCAGTCCTTGATCTTTAAAGGTGCTCTGCATTTATGTTTTGCGGTCTCAGAAAGGGCTAGCGAGATACCATCTTGTTATATCATATCATGATTGTTTTGAGAAAGTGTTGTCATCCAAGATTTATTATTATTGCTCGCTAGTTGATTATGCCATTGATATGAGTAAACATGGGACCTAAGAGTTATTGTGAATATGGTTAGTTCATAACCTTTGCTGAGAACTTGAATGCTGGCTTTACATATTTACAACAACAAGAGCAAACAGAGTTTGTAAAAGTTTTTCTTTATCACTTTCAGTTTGTCAACTGAATTGCTTGAGGACAAGCAAAGGTTTAAGCTTGGGGGAGTTGATACGTCTCCGTCGTATCTACTTTTCCAAACACTTTTGCCCTTGTTTTGGACTCTAACTTGCATGATTTGAATGGAACTAACCCGGACTGACGCTGTTTTCAGCAGAATTGCCATGGTGTTATTTATGTGCAGAAACAAAAGTTCTCGGAATGACCTGAAGCTCCACGGAGATTATTTTTGGAAATAATAAAAAATACTGGCAAAAGAATCAAGGCCAGGGGGCCCACACCCTTGCCACGAGGGTGGGGGAGCGCCTGCCCCCCTGGGCGGGCCCCTGCCTCGTGGGCCCCCTGGAGCTCCACCGACCTCAACTCCAACTCCATATAGTCGTGTTCGGGGAGAAAAAAATCAGAGAGAAAGATTCATCACGTTTTACGATACGGAGCCGCCTCCAAGCCCTAAACTCTCTCGGGAGGGCTGATCTGGAGTCTGTTCGGGGCTCCGGAGAGGGGAATCCGTCGCCGTCGTCATCATCAACCATCCTCCATCACCAATTTCATGATGCTCACCGCCGTGCGTGAGTAATTCCATCGTAGGCTTGCTGGACGGTGATGGGTTGGATGAGATTTATCATGTAATCGAGTTAGTTTTGTTAGGGTTTGATCCCCAGTATCAACTATGTTCTGAGATTGATGTTGCTATGACTTTGCTATGCTTAATGCTTGTCACTAGGGCCCGAGTGCCATGATTTCAGATCTGAACCTATTATGTTTTCATGAATATATGTGAGTTCTTGATCCTATCTTGCAAGTCTATAGTCACCTACTATGTGTTATGATCCGGCAACCCCGAAGTGACAATAATCGGGACCACTCCCGGTGATGACCATAGTTTGAGGAGTTCATGTATTCACTATGTGTTAATGCTTTGGTCCGGTACTCTATTAAAAGGAGGCCTTAATATCCCTTAGTTTCTGCTAGGACCCCGCTACCACGGGAGGGTAGGACAAAAAATGTCATGCAAGTTCTTTTCCATAAGCATGTATGACTATATTTGGAATACATGCCTACATTATATTGATGAATTGGAGCTAGTTCTGTGTCACCCTATGTTATGATTGTTACATGATGAACCGCATCCGGCATAATTCTCCATCACCGATCCAATGCCTACGAGCTTTTCACATATTTTTCTTCGCTTATTTACTTTTCCGCTGCTACTGTTACAATCACTACAAAACCCAAAAATATTACTTTTGCTACCATTACCGTTACTTCCATATTACTTTGCTACTAAATACTTTGCTGCAGATACCAAGTTATCCAGGTGTGGTTGAATTGACAACTCAACTGCTAATACTTGAGAATATTCTTTGGCTCCCCTTGCGTCGAATCAATAAATTTGGGTTGAATACTCTACCCTCGAAAACTTTTGCGATCCCGTATACTTGTGGGTTATCATATTTCTTCTTCGAATCTTTCATTTAGTTAGGCCAACTAGATCGATTTTTCCTGCCATGGGAAGAGGTGCTTTGTGATGGGCTCGATCTTACGGTGCTTGATCCCAGTGACAGAAGGGGAACAGACACATATGTATCGTTTCTATTAAGGATAACAAGATGGGGTATATTTCTACATAAATAGATCTTTTCTACATCATGTCATCGTTCTTATTGCATTACTCCGTTTCTCCATGAACTTAATACACTAGCTGCATGCTGGATAGCGGTCGATGTGTGGAGTAATAGTAGTAGATGCAGGCAGGAGTCGGTCTACTAATCTTGGACGTGATGCCTATATATTGATCATTGCCTGGATATCGTCATGATTATTTGAAGTTCTATCAATTGCCCAACAGTAATTTGTTTACCCACCGTACGCTATTTTTCTCAAGAGAAGCCACTAGTGAAATCTATGGCCCCTGGGTCTCTTCTTTACTATATTTGCCTTCACGGTCTATTTTTATTTGCTTTTATTTTCAGATCTATTAATCCAAAAATACAAAAATACCTTGCTGCAATTTTTTTATTTTTTTTATCTCGCGTTCCTGCGAGATTCATTTATCCAATCTACTACAATTTTACCTATATTTTTACCCGTGAGGGATTGACAACCCCTCTCTTACGTCGGGTTGCAAGTATTTGTTCTTTGTGTGCAGGAGCTGTTTACATGGTGTTGTGTGGTTCTCCTACTGGTTCGATAACCTTGGTCTCATCACTGAGGGAAATACCTACCGTAGATGTGCTGCATCATCCCTTCCTCTTTGGGGAAATACCGACGTAGTTCAAGCCGTATCAGTGCTCAACACTACGTATTATTATCCAATGATATGTGGCTATCCTATGATGTATGAGTAGATCCATTTTGGCCTATGGTTAATTGATGATCATGATTGGTTTGAGTTGTATGTTTTATTATTGATGATGTCCTATGGTGCTCTCCGTGTCGCGCAAGCATGAGGGATCCCCGCTGTAGGCTGTTGCAATATGTTCATGATTCGCTTATGGTGGGTGGCGTGAGTGACAGAAACACAAACCCGGGTAAGTGGGTTATTGCATATGGGAGTAAAGAGGACTTGATACTTAATGCTATGGTTGGGTTTTACATTAATGATCTTTGGTAGTTGCAGATGCTTGCTAGAGTTCCAATCGTAAGTGCATATGATCCAAGTAGAGAAATTGTGTTATCTCATGCCTCTCCCTCATATAAAATTGCAATAATGATTACCAGTCTAGTTATCGATTGCCTAGGGACAAATAACTTTGTTGTGACAAAAAGCTCTCTACTAAAACTAACTTAATTGTTTCTTTATGTAAACAGCCCCTAGCTTTTATTTACATGTTCTATGTTATGTTGCAAACCTATCCCTTTACACCTACAAAGTACTTCTAGTTTCATACTTGTTCTAGGTAAAGCAAACATAAAGTGTGTGTAGAGTTTTATCAGTGGTCGGTAGAACTTGAGGGGATATTTGTTCTACCTTTAGCTCCTCGTTGGATTTGACACTCTTACTTATCGAGAAAGTCTACAATTGATCCCCTATACTTGTGGGTTATCAAGACTTTTTCTGGCGCCGTTGCCGGGGAGCAATAGTGTGGGGTGAATATTCTCGTGTGTGTGCTTGTTTGCTTTATCACTAAGTAGTTTTCATTTTGTGCTCTTGTTTTCTATCATTAGTTATGGGTAGGAAACATAGAATACCAAAAAAATAGTTGTACCTGCTAAACCAATGGTTGAAGAACCACCCAAAATCTATCATACTATTGAAGCTTTCTACTTGGATCATCTTCGATCCCTATGTGCCCGTGCTGAAAACCCAACTAGCTTGGTTGAGGGAAAATCATTAGATGAGCATGCTTATTTTGTGTGACACCGCTTATCTCAAAAAGGGAAACTTTTACGGCATCAAATTAATTGTTTGCAATGTTATGCTTGGAATTTATGCGAAATATATGATCTTACTTGTTGTTCTGAAGACCCCAAGAAACACCTTCCCTACCAATGTGAGTTTAGTGATAATGGAATATTATCTTCTTATTCCAAAGATGCTTATAATTACTTTGATATTGAACAAATTGAAGAATTTGTTGCTTTTAAGGGTGCTTATGAAACTGCTTCTTTGATTGAAAAGTATGATGCTACTCTTTACGAATCTGAAAATTTTGTCATACTTAAATATTGCTATGAAAACTATGCTTCTAATGCTTATGTTAAACCATATATTGAGGACACCTCCGTTGTCCAAGAGGAGACTAATATTTTGCAGGAAACTATTGAAGAATAAATTGATGACACTGTGAGCTCATTGGATTATAAAGATAAGGAGGAGAGCAAAGAACAAAAGGAGGAAGAGCGGATTAGCTACCCATGCCCACCTTCTAATGAGAGTAACTCTTCAACTCATACATTGTTTAATTTCCCTTCGTGCTTACCGAACGATGAATGCTATGATGATTGCTATGATCCCTTGGATTCGTTTGAAATATCCCTTTTTGATGAAATTGATGTTTGCTATGCTTGTGGCCATGATGCAAATATGAATTATGCTTATGGAGATGAACTTGCTATAGTTCCTTATGTTAAGAATGAAATTGTTGATATTGCACTCACACATGATAGTCCTAATATCTTTTTGAATTCTCCCAACTACACTATATCGGAGAAGTTTGCGCTTATTAAGGATTATATTGATGGGTTGTGTTTTACCATTACACATGATGATTTTGATAGATATAATATGCATGTGCTTGCTGCTCCTACTTGCAACTATTATGAGAGAGGAACTACATCTCCACCTCGCCATGTTTCCAATACGATGAAAGTGCAAGAAACTGTTTATGCTATGTATTGGCCTTTACTTGATGTGCATGAATTGTTCTTTTGACATGCCGATGCATATTAAGAGAGTTATACTTCATTGTTGCATGATATATATTACTTTGTGCTCACTACTAAAAAACAAATCATTGTTGATTAAAATTGGCTTTGATATACCTTGGGATCCGGGTGGATCAATTACTTGAGCACTTTATGCCTAGCTTAATGGGTTTAAAGAAAGCGCTGCCAGGGAGACAACCCGGAAGTTTTAGAGAGTCATTTTATTCTTTTGTGTGCTTTTAAAAAGTTTAAAAACAAAAAATATAGAGGGTAACTTAAAGCCTTTTTCAAAAAGAGAAGCGATTGGAAGGTTATGCACTAGAGAAGTGAGGGTCGACCTTCAACACTTGTGTTCATGCTCATGGAAACAATGTAAAAAAATTCATGGATCTTCCTCACAAAAAAATTTATCCCCTTGTACAAATCCATTGTATTATAAAAATAATGTGCCAAGATTTGCCTTTAGGATTATTAGATTGCTTGTTTGGTTTGTGCAGTGCAAAAACAGAAACTTTGGCTGTAGTGCGTGAATTTACATTTTTTTACTCGAATGTCAAAAGTTTCTGAAATTTGTACACAGTACTTCTATGATTTTTTTTATTTTGTCCTAATTTTTCAGAATTTTTGGAGTTACACAAGTATGGTCAATGTTCAGATTGCTACAGACTGTTCTGTTTTTTACGGATTCTATTTTTGATGCATTGTTTTTGTTAGAGATATATTTGGGTTACATTTGTTTGGTAGTCTAGGATTTGTAATCCGTCTCCTACCTTATCACTAGGAGAGGTGTCTTGCCCTCCAAGCCTTGTACTCAATATATACTCGCACTCGAGGCTCGGTAATACATCCATCATATTCCACAACAATCCCTCTCTCTCCCTTATAACATGGTATCAGCCTAATCGATCCAACCCTAGCCGCCTCCTGACGCTTCCGCTCCGCGTGCTGACCCCGGGGCGGTCGGCCTCCATGACCGCCGCTGGGGCCGCGCCGCCCGTACCTAGTGTTCGTCTGCCGGTCATGTTGACCGGCTGCCCTAGAGAGTCTTTTTTCCGAGCCCTTGCTCCGGGTTTTTTCGCTCTCTCGCCGATCGTTTGATCGGCGTTTTCTTTTTGGTTTTTCGATCTATGCTTGATCCGTTTGAGTCGCCCACCACCGCCGTCGACCCCAGTGCCTCTACTCCGACATCAGCGTCGACTACACAGGCCACTTCATCATCAACCGTGCGGCAAGGCTGGACGCGCCGCCCAAGGGACGCCTTCGTGCGTCGCGGCCGGCCGCTCGCCCGCCCGGTCTTCATCGCCGGTCCGTCTTCGTCGTCATCGCGTGGGACATCACCGACAATGTCGCCATCGACAACTATCTGTGTGTCATCCCCGCCATGGCGCGTACAGCGTCGCCGTTGGTCTGATCAACCGGTCACGTGCCTGTCTTCGCCCAGCCCGTCCCCGAGCATGCGCCTACTGCCGATCGAACCACAGGTTGTCGCCGTGTCGTCCCTTCGGACCGCTGCGTCGCCGCCCGAGGTCTTCCCATCGGCTGCCTCGACCCGCGCGCCGCTCCCGCCGATGCCCCTTCGGGCTGTCGCGTCACGGCCCGCGGTCCACGTCGTCGCCCCGAGATCCTCCCGCCGGCTACTCCTATAGCCCGCCGCCGCCTTTGCATCACCCCTTAGGGCTTTCGCACTGCGGCACACGGTCCACGCCGCCCCCCGTCGGGTCGTCGCCCCCGGCTAGTGGTTCTCCACACGGCTGCCCCGAACTGCGAGTCGCCGCTACACCGCCTCTTCGAGCTGTAGCGCTGCCAATGTGGGCCCCGTCGCCGCCCGAGGCCGTCCCCGCGGCTGCACCGACCTGTGAGCCGCCGCTACACCACATCTTCGGGCTGTAGCGCTGCGGAACGCAGTCCCCGCTGCCGCCCGGAGGTCTTCCCGCCGTCGCCCTGACCTGCCAGCCGCCGCTACGTCGCCCCTTCCGGCCATAGCATCGCGGCCCGCGGTCCACTCCGTCGTCCGCGCGCGTTGACTTCCCGTGGTATGCGCCGCCGCCTCCCTTGGCGCGGAAACACCACCGTCCGCGCCGGTCTTCGTCACGCTGTCAGGTTCCTCGCCTACTTTGAGCACCACCGCCGCACTCCTAACCTAGCCGCCACCGCCGCTCTTCTTTGGCCGCCGCCGCCGCTACCCCCGTAGCTGCCGCCGCCCGTCCACCCCCTTTGTCTTCGTCCAAGCACCAGCCCGTCGCCAGTGTCGCCGTCATCTACCCCGACCACTTCGTCAACTCTGACAACCGCGGGCGACATCGACACCGCGTCGATTGGCGCCGCAACTGTCATCGAGTCCTTATTTGCTGGCCCCTCCGACTTCTTCGACATGGCGTACAGCTCATGCAGGTCCCTTGTCTACGCATGCCCGGTGCTGCCAACACCGATGCGTGCCTTCGTCCACGACGTGTCCCCGGGCCTGGCAAGCCTGGTGCGGTGCTTCATCAACTTCGAATTCATCCGTCTACGCATGCCCGGTGCCGGCAACACTGACGCGTGCCTTCATTCACGATGTGTTTCCGGCTACACGGCGACTCCCTCGACTCCACGGCGACTCCCTCGACATCGGCTACCCCGAATCGACATCGACCATGAAGTTGTTCGCATGGCTACCTCGACCATGGCTACACCACCCTACGCTCTCGGCTACATCAACATCGGCACAAAGGGTTATCATCCGCTTGAGCAACTCGTCGGCTTCCTCATAGTCAACGCGTCCGCGATGCGACACCGTCCACGACGCTCCCTCTAGGACTGTGGGGGGATGTCAGTCCGTCGGCTGCTATTCTCTCCAGTCTGACCGTCCGCGTCGCTCTTGTTGTTCGCAACGCTACCGCTATGACTGTGGGGGGATGTTAGAGATATATTTGGGTTACATTTGTTTGGTAGTCTTGAATTTGTAATCCTTCTCCTACCTTATCTCTAGGAGACGCGTCTTTCCCTCCAAGCCTTGTACTCAATATATACTCACCCTCGAGGCTCAATAATACACCCATCATATTCCGCAACAATCCCTCTCTCTCCCTTATAACAGCTTTACGTGTTTTGATGAATCTATGGATTGTATCGGTGATATAAGCCGTGGTTAAGTTATAGTACAGTAGTTATAATGGAAAAATAAAATATGAATGGGTTTGCAACAGTACTTAAAGTAGTGATTTTGCTTTATTATAGTAACGGATCTCACGAGGGTTTGCAACAGTTACGAAGTTTTCAAGTTTTGGGTGAGATCACGATGGATGATGGAATAAGGAGTGGCAAGAGCCTCAGCTTGGGGATGCCCGAGGCACCCCAGGGTAATATTCAAGGACTCCCAAGCAACTAAGCTTGGGGATGCCTCGGAAGGCATCCCCTCTTTCTTCTAACGACCATCGGTAATTTTACTTGGAGCTATACTTTTATTTGTTACATGATATGCGCAAATTCTTGGAGCGTCTTTTGTGTTTATTTTTTCTATTTCTTTTATGCACCATGCTGGTATGAGATAGTCCTTGGTTGATTTATAGAATGCTTCATGTGCTTCACTTATATCTTTTGAAGTTTGGGTTGCCTGTTTCTCTACACATAGAGAACCGCCATTTGTAGAATGCTCTTTTGCTTCACTATATTTGTTAGAGTGTGGGAAAATCTTTTGTAGAAATAATTAAACTCTCATGCTTCACTTATATCTATTTAGAGAGTTAACAGGAATTGGTCATTCACATGGTTAGTCATTAAATCCTACATAAAACTTGTCGATCACTGAATATGATATGTTTGATTCCTTGCAATAGTTTTGCGATATAGAGATGGTAATATGTGGGAGGTACTAGTGAATGATTGTGGTTTAGTAAGAATATTGGTGTTAAGGTTTGTGATTCCCGAAGCATGCACGTATAGTCTCTCGTTATGTTATGAAATTGGAGCATGATTTATTATTGATTGTCTTCCTTATGAGTGGCGGTCGGGGATGAGCGACGGTCTTTTCCTACCAATCTACCCCTAGGGGCATGCGTAGTAGTGCTTTGCTTCGAGGGCTAATAAACTTTCGCAATAAGTATGTGAGTTCTTTATGACTAATGTGAATCCATGAATTATACGCACTCTCACCTTTCCGCAAGTTCGTAGCCTCTTCGGTACCGTGCATTGCCCTTTCTCACCTCGAGAGTTGGTGCAAACTTCGCCGGTGGATCCAAAGCCCGTGATATGATACGATGTATCACACATAAGCCTCATTATATCTTCCTCAAAACAGTCACCATACCTACCTATTATGGCATTTCCATAGCCATTCTGAGATATATTGCCATGCAACTTCCATCATCATCATATACATGACTTGAGCATTCATAGTCATCTTCCTCAAATCAGTCACCATACCTACCTATTATGGCATTTCCATAGCCATTCCGAGATATATTGCCATACAACTTCCATCATCATCATATACATGACTTGAGCATTCATAGTCATCTTGCTTTGCATGATCGTAAGATAGCTAGCATGATATTTTCATGGCTTGTCCATTTTTTGAAATCGTTGCTATGCTAGATCATTGCACACCCTGGTACACTGCCAGAGGCATCCATATAGAGTCATCATGTATTAGTTGTATCGAGTTGTAAGTAAATAAAAGTGTGATGATCATCATTATTAGAGCATTTACCCAGTGAGGAAAGGATGATGGAGACTGTGGTTCCCCCACAAGTAGGGATGAGACTCCAGACAAAATAAGAGGCCAAAAAGAGCCCAACAAAAAAGAAAACAAAAAACAATGGACTGGGAGAAAAAGAGAGAAGGGGAAATGCTACTATCCTTTTACCACACTTGTGCTTCAGAGTAGCACCATGTTTTCATATAGAAAGTCTCTTATGTTGTCATTTCATACACTAGTGGAAATTTTTCATTATAGAACTTGGCTTGTATATTCTGATGATGGGCTTCCTCAAATGCCTGAGGTCTTCTTGAGCAAGCAAGTTGGATGCACGCCCACTTAATTTTCAGTTTGAGCTTTCATACACTTATAGCTCTTAGTGCATCCGTTGCATGGCAATCACTACTCCTCGCATTGACATCAATTGATGGGCATCTCCATAGCCCGTTGATTAGCCGCGTCGATGTGAGACTTTCTCCTTTTTTATCTTCTCCACATAACCTCCAACATGATATTCTATTCCACCCATAGTGCTATATATATCCATGGCTTGCGCTCATGTATTGCGTGGGGATTGAAAATGTAACACCCTGGATTTTGCCCTTCTCTTTTTCTTTGATTTTCTTGGATTTCTTGATTTAAATTGCTTTTCTGTGGCTATGTGGTTCTGAAACTTGAGAAGATCATGTCTTCCTAGGTTTTATAGTGGCTTGTCATCCTCATTATCATCCCTAGATCATGTAATTTTCATCCTAACCCAAATCCCAATATTTTTTTATTGGGAATATTCCTTTTCTGATAAAGGAATTATCCTATTTGCTCTAGGTTGTGAAGCAACCCATCTTTCTGTCACTCCCAAAATTCCCAAATAATTCTCATAATTTTTTTGGGTCATATCTTCCACAAATATGTCAAAATCTTTCCTTGGCATCAAGATAATTCACAAATATTCCTTTTCTGATTCTGCCCTAAGTGGTGGTTTGAGAAGGAAGTGTCATCTATCTTTGTTTGATTGATCCCAAACTTTTTGGACATATTTTCATGTCCATATAATTACCCCATGACAAAATTTAATTCAATTTGCCAAGTAAATATTTCTGAGCAATGTTTCAAAGTTCCTGTCGGAGGGAAGTGATTGTGAAGGAAGTACTATCTAGGCATATCCAAATGAGTTGAAATTTTGCAAGGTCCTTCATATGATCCAATCATGACTCTCCACCAAATATGAGCTCATGTAACTCATCTATGTGAGTCCAGCTCCAAATCTTAGTTTCTAGTCAGGTTTTCAGTTTGTGAAGCAACCATATTTTATCTTGCTTCAATTAAGCTGAAAATTCACCAAGACATTCTCCTATCCATATCAACTCCCTCCACCAAGTTTTGACTCAATTCATTAAACTATTTTCCATGTGCAATTTTTCCAAAATTCTATTCAGGGAGATGCTATATGAAGTAAGTACCATTTTGGTTCATCCAAGAGGCCTGAAACTTTTTGAGCATCTTCATATCTTCAAATAATTGGGCCATGGCCAATTTCAGCTCAACTTGCATCTTCATGTGAGTGCATCATCCAAATCTCTAATTCTGGCCATTATGGTGCATTCTACAGCAACCCCCTTCTAGACTCCTCCATTTAGGCTGATACTTGGTCAGCACAGTGTTCTGTGTGTGTGATCAAGCCATGCCAAAGCTCAGACTCTGCCTCCTTTTGGATTTGTCCCCCTGCATCACAAACACCTTGCTACCACAATGTTTTGGATCAACCTGAAAATCACTTCTTTGCCCCTGGACCAAATTATTTATGCATTTGGACTAAGGGTATCAGGGTGCATCTACTAGACATGATGTAGTCGATCATCTGGCACAGCGTATGCCAGCTCACGCTGTGACCACGGGTCGCGACCAGCCAAACTCGTGCTCTGGAGTGTTCCGCCCCTGTTCCCGTCGCCTTCCTCCTCGTCTCTACGCCAAACCTTGTCCAGGAGCTAGCCCGTGCTCGACTGCATCGGCCTGAGTCACTTACCCGCCCTTCATCGCTGTCGTCGCGCCGTAGAGCTCCGCGTGACGCGTCCGTCCTCTGCTCCGTTTTGGCATGTCGGCCAAGCTCTCTAGAGCGTCCCCGAGCCCTCCCCTCGGCCTATATAAGGACCCCCGAGGTGTTCCGCAGCTCCCAAGCCTCTACCCTTCCTCTTTAGTCCACCGGAGTCGCCTAATATCGCCGGAGTTCGCCGTCGTCCTCCATGGCTGCCTCGGCCTCGTCTCGTTTCCGGCCAACCGAGCTTCCTCTCCTCCCCTAGCCATCTCCACCGCACTTCCCACACTCCGCTGAGTCTCCCCACCCCATCACCCCTCGCCGGAGTGCCCCTGGTCGCCGGCAACCATCACCACC